>NC_064623.1:208908352-209211382 GCF_023898315.1 Schistocerca nitens
AACAGGACAATGCACGTCTGCATGTATCCCGTGCCCCCCAACGTGCTCTAGAAGGTGTAAGTCAACTACCCTGGCCAGCAAGATCTCCGGATCTGTCCCCCATTGAGCATGTTTGGGACTGGATGAAGCGTCGTCTCACGCGGTCTGCACGTCCAGCACGAACGCTGGTCCAACTGAGGCGCCAGGTGGAAATGGCATGGCAAGCCGTTCCACAGGACTACATCCAGCATCTCTACGATCGTCTCCATGGGAGAATAGCAGCCTGCATTGCTGCGAAAGGTGGATATACACTGTACTAGTGCCGTCATTGTGCATGCTCTGTTGCCTGTGTCTATGTGCCTGTGGTTCTGTCAGTGTGATCATGTGATGTATCTGACCCCAGGAATGTGTCAATAAAGTTTCCCCTTCCTGGGACAATGAATTCACGGTGTTCTTATTTCAATTTCCAGGAGTGTAGTTCCACACAACTTCTTCCTGGTTTCTCGATTGATCTGTGTTCAGTTTTTCAAGGCCTATCCACTGTGCCAACTTATAACTAAATCTGAGGGGGGTGCGATGGGGAGGTTCCCTTGTTAGTAATTTAGATCAATGGTTCCGGGTAAATGTGTCAAACCAGAAAAAAAAAATAATGTACTATCACTCTCGCCGAATTGAGGCCATTTTCTAGGCTACACGGTATTAATGAAATGCCTACTAGGGGGTGGAAACAGTTTACGCCAATTAAGAAAACATTCTGTTGTAATAATGGATTCTTTTCCCCACTGAACTCAATTTATGGCCCCCTATCATTTTTACGACCTCGATCGTGAGTGTTTGAGACGGCCCGTGTTATTTACGAGGGTTAAGCTGGTGTCGGCACTGGGGAACATCCCCCACCTCTCCGGGTGACGCGGTTCGCCACGAGCATCGCGCAGCCCCGGCGGGCAAACAGCAGGGTGGGGTTTCAGAGCGACAGCAGGCGGGGCTGATAAACAAACCGCCCGCCTATCTGCAAGGGAAATCCCCCGCCACGCGCCACACCTCACGTCAGGTGGCGCCGGCGTACCGCCGCTCGGCGGCAAACACGCGGCAGCCGCGAGTCTTCCGCAGCAGTACGCGGCCCAAACAAAAGGGGTTGCGATGCCACAGAGGGGTGGCGCCGCGGTGGCAGCGGGGCAAAATTTTATAGTCTCAAACAAAAGGCCGTGGTGCGGGGTGGTAGTAGGTAACGTGACAAAATACTCCTAAATAACATCTAACAAGGGAAACCACCCATCGCATACCCCTCAGATTTAGTGGCGAGGTGGCCCAGTGGATAGCATGTAAAAAACTGAACACAGATCAAGCATGTAAACGGGAAGAAGGTGTACTGAACTGTGAAAAAAGAAGCCAACCAAACGGAAACAGCGAACGGTCCCAGCTCAAGATATGCAACATCAAGTGAATCTGAATAGTCGTCGTGGTCATGTAGTCACGGTGTTGACTACGAAGGGAGGCTTCCGTGTTCCAAACTCTCTCGTACCCAATATTATGTACCGTCCGTCCAGCCATTGAACTATCTGTGTCGTGATGTAAAGTCCTTTCGCGAGGTGTCAGGAAAGGGACCTTCACAGCCGCGCGGGATTAGCCGAGCGGTCCGGGGCTGTGGTGTGCGTACTGTAAGACCTTCGGTACACACACCATCAGATTATTTGACTTGTCGCTCTAACAAAGTAGGCGAGTGTCAGCAATACGTCTCGTGGTCTTATCGTGGCGTGTTTATCTTCTGCCGTTAGGTCTGACGATAGAAATGCCACTTGCACGCTTAGAGTAGCAGATTGACGGTGACCAACTTTAAACAGAACTTGATTAATTTTCACACACATTTATTAAAATAATAAAAAGCATAGACATTACGTAACTTGATTCTGGATGCTGTTTGCAATTGACAATCTGAAGTTCCTTTGGTCTTGGTATCTTAATCTTATTCTCACATATCTCTTTACTTGACCAAGTGTCTATACATTTATCTACATGGCTATGTACAGGAATATGATATTCTTATTAGGCGCAGACTGAAACTTGACTATACACTGGTACAGACAAATGCAGACTGTTACAGACTGGTGCAGACAAATGCAGATTGTCTGATCGGAGGTCTGTACACTCGTTATAATACCTCGTGCGGTCAGGTATCACTGCGCGAGTATGATCCGCGGGGAGAAAAGGTTCTACGTTAGCAGCAATCTCATTGGCTGCGTTACGTATTAATACGCGGATCGGCGGAAGCAGAATTTGGTCCGTCTCTAAGACAGCGCCATCTCGTAGTGCGGAGACGGGCGAGCGCTGCGCCTGCGCTGTTGTGCTTAGTGGGGCGCGCTCTATTGGGAAAGTTGTGTACGCGCTGACTACGCAGACCTATGTACACAACAAGACTCGAACTGGGGACCTTTGCCTTTCGCCTGCAAGTGCTCTACCATCTGAGCACGACTCACGCCCCGTCCTCACAGCTTTACTTCTGCCACTATCTCGTCTCCTACTTTCCAAACTTTACAGAAGCTCTCCTGCGAACCTTGCAGAACTAGCACTCCTGAAAGAAAGGATATTGCGCATATGGCTTAGCCACAGCCTGTGGGATGTTTCCAGAATGAGATTTTCACTCTGCAGCGGAGTCGAATCTCGGTTCGGCACACAGTTTTAATCTGCCAGGAACTTTCATATCAGCGTACACTCCACTGCAGAGTGAAAATCTCATTCTGGAAACATCCCACAGGCTGTGGCTAAGCCATATCCGCAATATCTTTTCTTTCAGGAGTGCTAGTTCTGCAAGGTTCATAGGAGAGCTTCTGTAAAGTTTGGAGGGTAGGAGATGAGATACTGGCATAAGTAAAGCGTGAGTCGTGCTTGGATAGCTCAGATTGTAGAGCCCTTGCCCGTGAAAGGCAAAGGTCCCGAGTTCGAGAAACTCGGTCCGGCACACAGTTTTAATCTGCCAGGAAGTTTTAATATGTTTTTACCACTTGATTCATACTCTGTAACCAATATATAGTATGACAATTTCCAGGACTACAGAAGAACAGACACGTCAATCACCGGATGGAAACTTAACAATTTTGTGAAAAAAAGGGCCCACAAGGGAGATTTGAACACGGAGCTCCCAGATCGCAGTGCATTACGGTGACCACACAAACACGAGTTGGTGCACATCTTGAGCTGGGACCGTTCATTGTTTCTGTTTTGCTTCTTTCTTCATAGTTCAGTACACCTTCTTTCTGTTCTCATGCTCATTCAGCTTTTGATGGGCTATCCGCTGGGCCATTAAGTAAGACCACTGATGATGCTTTACCTGAATAAAGCGAAACGCAACTGGTGAAAAAAATCACTAATTTTTGTAGTTGAACGACAGAACAAAAATACCCTCAAGAATTATAGAGCAACTGCGGACACTATGACCACACAAAAGAAGAAGATTATTTCTTCCCCTGTTTTTTTAACTGACAGATCACAACTTTCTAATTATTGAATATCATGATAGATAAATATAATTAAATTCACATTCAAAAAAATTCAAAGTCGAAAAAGAATGATATATACAGAAAAAATGAAACAAATGAAAAGCTTCACACAGTGATTAAAATTATGTGACAAAGGAATTTCAATAAAAAAATTATATTTAAGCCAATTAATCGAATAAAAGTAATGATCACAGTCATTTTGATAAAGATTTAAAAATAAAGAAAATAAAATACATCTGTCGAGATTAAAACCCACAACCTCCAGCATGTCAAAACCTTACCCTATCCATTATATGACATAGCCAATCTGCGGTGGCCGAGCGGTTCTAGGCGCTTCAGTCCGGAACTGCGTGACTGCTACGGTCGCAGGTTCAAATCGTGCCTCGGGCATGGATGTGTGTCATGTCCTGGGTTAGTTATGTTTACGTAGTTCTAAGTTCTAGGGGACTGATGACCTAAGAAGTTAAGTCCCCTAGTGCTCAGAGCCATTTGAACCAACATAGCCAATTTACGCAATACACCTGTATTTTAATGCTGTTGAACATTACGCTGTATTTTAATGCTGTTGAACATTACGCAAAATTCCAAATTTTTTTCATCAATTATTCATAAAAGAGCGTCCACCAGGGTGAATGGCTGCAGGGTGTGATAATAGGGATCCTGACCTACATCAAACAGTCGATCGCGCCATTTAGGACCTATCCTTGTAGGTTGTCAGCGTACATGGCTGCCATTCGGAGGACCCGGTTCGATTCCCTGTACTGCCAGGAATTTCTCCTTTGTGGGAGGACAGGTATGGGGTGCATTCAGAGTCGTGATTTCAATAGAAGAGCTGCTTCACCGAGCAGTTGCGGCTCCATAGTATGGAAAGTATGCACAACGTCCAGGATAGCGGTTTTATGACCACGTGCCACTCGATACCGCATCAGCATGACGCCACAAGGCATAGGGTAACCACAACGGCCGGTAGACATCCTTTGGGCCTTCACAGCCTTTAGTGGAGCTCGTTTAGTACCTACCAGAGCTCAGGGCAAGATTACAGTCTGCGAACTAATTTTGGATGACTCTCAATCGTCCTTAATGTCTGTCCATGGAGATGTGGAAGTAAATACACTACTGGCCATTAAAATTGCTACATCACGAAGACGACGTGCTACAGACGCGAAATTTAACCGACAGGAAGAAGATGCTGTGATACGCAAATGATTAGCTTTTCAGAGCATTCACACAAGGTTGGTGCCGGTGGCGACACCTACAACGTGCTCACATGAGGAACGTTTCCAGTAGATTTCTTATACACAAACAGCAGCTGACCGGCGTTGCCTGGTGAAACGTTGTTGTGATGCCTCGTGTAAGGAGGAGAAATGCGTACCATCACGTTTCCGACTTTGATAAAGGTCGGATTGTAGCCTATCGCGATTGCGGTTTATCGTATCGCGACACTGCCGCTCGCGTTGGTCGAGACCCAATGACTGTTAGCAGAATATGGCGCTGCATCACAGACACGAGCGCCTGCGATGGTGTACTCAACGACGAACCTGGGTGCACGAATGGCAAAAAGTCATGTTTTCGGATGAATCCAGGTTCTGTTTACAGCATCGTGATGGTCGCAACCGTGTTTGGCGACATCGCGGTGAACGCACATTGGAAGCGTGCATTCGTCACCGCCATACTGGCATATCATCCGGTGTGTGGTGTGGGGTGCCATTGGTTACACGTCTCCGGCACCTCTTGTTCGGATTGACGGCACTTTGAACAGTGGACGTTACATTTCAGATGTGTTACGACCCATGGCTCTACCCTTCATTCGATCCCTGCGAAACCCTACATTTCATCAGGATAATGCATGAACGCATGTTGCAGGTCCTGTACGGGCCTTTCTGGATACAGAAAATGTTCGACTGCTGCCCTGGCCAGCACATTCTCCAGATCTCTCACCAACTGGAAACGTCTGGTCAATGGTGGCCGAGCCACTGGCTCGTCACAATACGCCAGTCACTACTCTTGATGAACTGTGGTATCGTGTTGAAGCTGCATGGGCAGCTGTACCTTTGCACGCCATCCAATCTCTGACTCAATGACCAGGCGTATCAAGGCCGTTATTACGGCCAGAGGTGGTTGTTCTGGGTACTGATTTCTGAGGATCTATGCACCCAAATTGCGTGAAAATGTAATCACATGTCAGTTCTAGTATAATATATTTGTCCAATGAATACCAGTTTATCATCTGCATTTTTTCTTGGTGTAGCAATTTTAATGGCCAGTAGTGTTTCAGAAGCCGCAGCAGGTACAAGAAAATAATATCATGGCTCTCGTTCTCACTGGTGTTGGAGTACAGAATAAACATGAGTGAAGTGATTAAATGTAAGCGGCTATAATGTGCAGGCGTAAGATGGCGCCAGCATACTGTGCGGGAAAGAGGTTGTGAGAAGATCGATAGAGGCCAAAGACAGACTCGCCAGAAACGTGCCACCAACGCCTACTCAGCCGCCAGTATTTAGGTCGCCGCCGCGCCCACTCTGTCATCCAGAGGTCACCAAGACGTCACACGCAGCCCAGTGGGAGTCGCGAGTGCAGACAGCCGCAGGCAGCACATAGCGACCGTACCGGACTTGTACTTTAGCAGCACTGAGCTTGTACCACAACACCTGGACTGCCTTGAGTTAAGTAATTCTCTATTCTTATGAATAAAGAATCCAGTTAATATATGTGTGCAGTTTGCGTCATAGAACTAGGATACTGGCCACCAAACAACATCCTCTCATTGCTACCTATGGTACATCAACAACGAGACGACACAAAATATAGTGTAGGGGTATGGACAGTATAACATATGGAAATTTGACCTGATTCAGGAGGCATGCACAGATAGCCAAAGTGGTTAAGGCA
Source organism: Schistocerca nitens (assembly GCF_023898315.1). Classification (NCBI taxonomy): domain Eukaryota; kingdom Metazoa; phylum Arthropoda; class Insecta; order Orthoptera; family Acrididae; genus Schistocerca; species Schistocerca nitens. The sequence goes on from NC_064623.1 coordinate 208,914,715, forward strand.
ATCGCTCGCGGTAAGCGGGAAATGCGGGCTCTGTTCCGGCACAAATTTTCAGATATCACCAATAGATAATACCCCTATACCTAACGCAGCTGACGGCGAGACATTCGCAGTCAGGGAATTTATTTCGAATTGATTTTGGACGGCTGTCCATGGTTATTAATGTCTGCTCATCCAGCCATACAAGTTAACTGAAAGGAATATTTGTTTAGAGATCTGATGACATTGCTATCCCCAGCGAACGTGAAGAAGAACACAGAAAGATTTCAATGGAATGAACAATCTAATGAGTACAGAATTGGGCGGAGATGCACGAGATGAAACCGAAAAATACGAGAGTAATGAGGAACAGCAGAAATGAGATTAGCGAGAAACTGAACGTAAAAACTGAGGACCACGAATTAGACGAAATTAATGAATTCTGCTGCTTTTTTAGCAAAATAGCACATGAGGGACGAAGCAAGGACGACATGAAAAAGCAGTCTTCGCAGGCAAAGAGTGCAGACCCGGTCAAGAGAAGGCTATTAATATCAAACATCTACGTCAATCTGAGGAACAAAGTTTCTAAGAATGTACGGTTCGGGCACAGTACTGTGTGGTGGTGTATCATGGGATGCTGGAAAAGCAAAAAGGAAGGATATTGAAAATTAGGTAGACTGAAGAGGTTCTCCGCAGAATCGGCGAAGAAAGGAGCATATGGAAAGTATTCACAAGAAGAGACGGCAGTTTGAGAGTACATGTGTTACGACATAAGGAAATAACCTATATGATGCTAGAGGGAGCTGCAAGAGGTCTAGGGGAAGACAGAGACTGGAATACATCCAATAAATAATTCAAGACGTAGGGTGCAACTGCTGCTCTGAGCTGAGGAGGCTCGCATACGAGGGGAATCCGTGACGGGCCGCATCCAACTAATCAGAAAACTGGAAAGAAAATGAGAAAAGTTACTATGAATGTAGTCCATTTAGTTTTCCAAGTGTTGCAGCAACGGGATATAACTTTTTCAGTACCACATTTTTTTTTTTCTGTCTTGTGGTTGATGTACTTGAAACCAACCGCGCACAAATCATCTTACGTCAGATTTCTACCATGTTTAGTTCGGCAGCTAAAAACGTTCGAAGTTTTAGGGTTGAGTGCAGAAGGCTGCAGATAGTTGGATGTGTTTAGATGGAAGTTCTGTGGCGGTATGTTCATTTAAGTGAGGCTTGTAAACGGGTGGACGTTTTCCTGAAGTACAAATTAATGAGTCTTCGAAACGGTCTGCGAACGATGCGCTGTCTGAAGTCATTCGTGCTGGTCGGTTCGATGACGTAAACGTGATTGTTTGAGGATCTTCACAAAACAAAATCTACTTATGTCGAATCGGGCGGCGGTGTCTCGGTGTCTTGCCGTAGATGTATTGTACATAACGGGCTGGGTGGCAATCGGGGTTGGTCGGTTGGTTGATTTGGGGGAGGGAACCAAACAGCCAGGTCATCGGTCCTATCGTATTAGGGAAGGATGAGGAAGTCGGCCGTGTCCTTACAAAGGAACCGTCCGGGCAGTTGCATGAAGTGGTGCAGGGAAATCACGGAAAACCTAAATCGTGACCGGCCGCTGTGGCCGAGCGGTTCTAGGCGCTTCAGTCTGGTACCGCGCTGCTGCTACGGTCGCAGGGCATGGATGTGTCTGATGTCCTTAGTTAGGTTTAAGGAGTTCTAGGTCTAGGTGACTGATGACCTCAGATGTGCTTAGAGCCATTTGAACCATTCTGAACCTAAATCGTGATGGCCAGACAAGGGTTTGAACCGTCGTCCTTCCGAAAGCGGGTCCGGTGTGCTGAACACAGCGTCAGTTCGCTCAGTCCATCGCGGTTCACCGACAGCATCTAATATCTAGGACTTCTAAACTCTTGGCGGTAAAATCTCTGCACATCTCACGTATCAGAATACCTGCGCACTATTGTGGACGGATGATTTCATCTCCGAGGATTCCACACTATGCATCACGGACCATTCCCTTTGACGGTTGACATGACGTACGCACCAGAATTTTCTGTGTTCCAGTAATGCATATTATGGCGGTCACTGTACCGTAATTTGGGAACGTGTACTCATCATAGACCATAACGCTTGGTAAGACGTTCAAAGTGAAATTACTTACGGTACATAAATCTCCTATTGGTATAGTTTCTATGCGGCTCCTGTGTTAGCGACGGTGGCACGCGTGCAACTCGAGGCACCACACAAAGGTAAGGCACATACAGGAGACTGCAACAACGACTCCTTGCGTCCTGCGCTAAAAGCAGATCGCGATATACTCACTTCATGCTGGTCTCCTTCTATTGCGATCGCGTCACGCCATAATACGTGGCTACTTCACTGGCATCGTATCGACATTCACCAAGCAACAGCAACATGTCAATGTCCTCGTTGGAACGTGCGCCATGTTTATTCCATGTCAGTATACGTGGAAGCTGAATCTCGTTTGTACATTCCGACCTGCCTTGTACACGGCGGAGAAAGTATACATTAACAACTTATGACCGACTTCAAACAGTGCAGCGTGGAATGTTTGTCGCTGCGTGCCATCAGCAACTTTACATGTATTCGCAGGTCGTTCAGACGGCGTACTGAGTCGTACATTCATAAAAATGAACATTTCACTACCAAGGAAACCATCTGAACACAGCCAATTATGTAGAGCTTCTTGCGTTCACTCTTCAAACTCTGGACGTGTTAGCATCCTCATCAAAACTCACAGAACTTTGATTTTCACTGATCTGAGCACAGTTGCTTGAAATACATCAACTACATGAAAGAAAACAGAAATTTTCTATTTGGCCGGCCGCGGTGGTCTCGCGGTTCTAGGCGCGCAGTCCGGAACCGTGCGACTGCTACGGTCGCAGGTTCGAATCCTGCGTCGGGCATGGATGTGTGTGATGTCCTTAGGTTAGTTAGGTTTAAATAGTTCTAAGTTCTAGGGGACTGATGACCACAGCAGTTGAGTCCCATAGTGCTCAGCGCCATTTGAACCATTTTTGAAATTTTCTATTTAAAAAATTATAATTCGTTGCCGTAATTCTCTGGAAAGTAAATAAACTGCACTGGTGTGCCAGACCTAAGGACGTGTCACTGTCAAGTAACATAGCTGTCACTACACTGACACTGTCGATAAGGTCAGTGTTTTTTGCACTGCGTACGGGCTATCGAACAAACTGTTAAACACAGTTTTCGAACAGCATGTTCAAAAGTACTTGAGAAGACTGCCTGTCCGTACCACCTGCAATGAACACGCTCTACTGGCTCTATTATACACTAACGAGCCAAAGAAACTGGTACACCTGCCTAACATCGTGTTGAGCTCCCGCAAGCACGCAGAAGTGCCTCAGCACGACCTTACACAGGCTCGACGAATGTCTGAAGTACTTCTCAAAGGAGTTCACACCATGAATCCTGCAGGGCTATCCATAAATCCGTAAGAGTACTAGGCCGTGCAGATCTCTTCTGAACAGCACTTAGCAAGGCATCCCAGATAAGCTCAATAATGTTGACGTCTGTGGAGTTTGGTGGGCAGCAGAAGTATTTAAACTCAGAAGAGTGTTCCTCGAGTCATTCTGTAGCATTGCTGAACGTGTGGGATGTCACATTGTCCTGGTGGAATTGCCCAAGTCAGTGGGTTCAAAAATGGTTCAAATGGCTCTGAGCACTATGGGACTCAACATCTGTGGTCATAAGTCCCCTAGAACTTAGAACTACTTAAACCTAACTAACCTAAGGACATCACACACATCCATGCCCGAGGCAGGATTCGAACCTGCGACCGTAGCAGTCGCGCGGTTCCTGACTGACCGCCGAGAACCGCTAGACCACCGCGGCCGGCTAAGTCAGTGGGAATGCGCTATGCACATAAATGGATGTGGGTGACCAGACTCAAACTACACGCGCCCCACACCATTACAGAGCCTCCACCAGCTTGGACAGTCCCTTGCTTACATTCAGGAGGGTCAACGCGTTCATGAAGTCGTCTCCATACCCATACACGTCCATCCGCTCGATACAATTTGAAACGGGACTCGTCCGACCAGGCAACATGTTTCCGGTCATCAACAGTCCAATGTCGGTGTTGACGGGCCCAGGCGAGGCGTAAAGCTTTGTGTCGTGCAGTGATCAGAGGTAAACGAATGGGCCTTCGGCTCCGAAAGCCCATATCGATGATATTTGATTGAACGGTTCGCACGCTGTCACTTGCTGATGGCCCAGCACTGAAATCTACAGCAATTTGCGGAAGGATTGCACTTCTGTCACGTTGAACGGTTCTCTTCAGTCGTCGTCGGTCCCGTTCTTTTGCGGCCGCAGCGATGTGGGAGATTTGATGTTTTACCTGATTCCTGATATTCACGGTACTCTCGTGAAATGGTCGTACCGGAAAATCCCCACTTCATCGGTACCTCGGAGACGGTTTGTCCCATCGCTCGTGCGCCATCTATAACACCACGTTGAAACTCACTCACATCTTGATAGCCGGCCATTGTAGCAGCAGGGATTAGCCGAGCGGTCTTAGGCGCTGCACTCATGCACTGTGCGGCTGGTCCCGGCGGAGGTTCGAGTCCTCCCTCGGGCGTGGGTGTGTGTGTTTGTGCTTAGGATAATTTAGGTTAAGTAGTGTGTAAGCTTAGGGACTGATGACCTTAGCAGTTAAGTCCCATAAGATTTCACACACATTTGAACATTTTTTTTCTAACAGCTGTGCCAGACACTTGTTGTCTTATGTAGGCGTTGCGGACCGCACCGCCGTATTCTGCCTGTTTACATTTCTCTGTGTTTGAACACGCATGTCTCTACCAGTTTCTTTGGGGCTTCAGTGTATAATACTCACAAAGAACTTTGCTCGTAATATGAGTTCCTAAACCTCTTTTCGCTTACATGCTTAACGCAAAAAGCTTAACACATTCACTCACTTGTAATCAGACGTTTGTAGCTGTCCTACACACGGAGTTCTTTGACTGATGAAACGCTAAAGCAACTATACAAGAAAAGGATTTTAATGAAGCAGACACTGGGAGTGGTAGCCTACAAACAGGTGTGAAAGCAAGATGTTTATCTCTGAACTCTTGGTGATCATGTGTTGCGATTCGTTCTCCACCTTAATGGTGAATATACTGTGGACAACGTCATCTTGTGAGATCACGACGGCCGTGTTCACAGGGCTACACGCATACGTTCCTGGTTTGACGAACACTCAGGGTACAGCACCTCGACTGGCCCGCTAAATCATTCGATCTTATTCGCACTGAAACGCCGGCCGGGGTGGCCAACTAGGCGCTACAGTCTGGAACCGCGCGACCTCTATGGTCGCAGGTTGGAATCCTACACCTCGGGCATGAATGTGTGTGATATCCTTAGGTTAGTTAGGTTTGAGTAGTTCTAAGTTCTAGCGGACTGATGACGTCAGAAGTTAAGTCCCATAGTGCTCAGAGGCATTTGAAAAATTTGAGCCCACTGAAACGGTGGAAGAAATGTAGCAAACAAAATGCCTGCAATTTGACAAGGCCGTATCAGTCATCAATAAGTGGCTTCAGATGGATATACACCGTCCAGCCAAAGGCCTGAATAATCAACTTTTGCAGCGCGCACCGTTGCTGGAAGTGTAGGAAGAGTCAGCGAGGATCTGGAAGGTACCGACAGGGATGTGGAACCGTGTTGACTGCAGTGCCGTGGCCAAGTGCACCACGTTTCTCGGTTGAGGATCAATGGAGCGAAGAGCGCGATCGAGGTGGTCCCACGGATTGTCTATTTGGTTTTAAACCAGGGGAGTTTGGTGGCCAGGAGAGTATGGTAAACCCATGCTGGTGAACTTCGAATCATACGCGCACACTGCGGGCTGTGTGGCACATTGCATTGTCCTGCTGGTAGGTGCCATCGTTCCCAGGAAAAACAAATTTCATACAGAGTTGGACATGTTCAAATGGTTCAAATGGCTCTGAGCACTATGGGACTCAACTGCTGTGGTCATCAGTCCCCTAGAACTTAGAACTACTTAAACCTAACTAACCTAAGGACATCACACAACACCCAGTCATCACCAGGCAGAGAAAATCCCTGACCCCGCAGGGAATCGAACCCGGGCGCGGGAAGCGAGAACGCTACCGCACGACCACGAGCTGCGGACTTCAATGCTCATGCCCTTTTGGACGTCAGATACATCACCCCGTTTCCGCATTACGACAACGGTTCCACTGTTTCCGCGTCCAGCCGACAAGCTTTACATGCTCAGCATGTCATTCTCAATGGAGAGAAGTCTTCCGAACGTGCCGCAGGGGAGTGTCGTAGGACCGTTGCTATTCACAAAATACATAAATGACCTTGTGGATAACATCGGAAGTTCACTGAGGCTTTTTGCGGATGATGGTGTAGTATATCGAGAGGTTGTAACAATGGAAAACTGTACTGAAATGCAGGAGGATCTCCAGCGAATTGACGCATGGTGCAGGGAATGGCAATTGAATCTCAATGTAGACGAGTGTAATGTGCTGCAAATACATAGAAAGAAAGAACCCTTATCATTTAGCTACAATATAGCAGGTCAGCAAATAGAAGCAGTTAATTCCATAAATTATCTGGGAGTAGACATTAGGAGTGATTTAAAATAGATTGATCATATAAAGTTGGTCGTCGGTAAAGCAGATGCCAGACTGAGATTCGTTGGAAGAATCCTAAGGAAATGCAATCCGAAAACAAAGGAAGTAGGTTACAGTGCACTTGTTCGCCCACTGCTTGAATATTGGTCACTGGTGTGGGATCCGTACCAGAGAGGGTTGATAGAAGAGAGAGAGAAGATGCAATGGAGAGCAGTGCTCTTTGTTGCAGGATCATTTAGTAACCGCGAAAGCGTTACCGAGATGCTAGATAAATTCCAGTGGAAGACTCTGCAGGAGAGACGCTCAGTAGCTCGGTACGGGCCTTTGTTGAAGTTTCGAGAACATACCTTCACCGAGGAGTCAAGCAGTATATTGCTCCCTCCTACGTATATCTCGCGAAGAGACCATGAGGATAAAATCAGAGAGATTAGAGGTCACACAGAGGCATACCGCCAATCTTTCTTTTCACGAACAATACGAAACTGGAATAGAACGGAGAACCGGTAGAGTTATTCAAAGTACCCTCCACCACACACCATCAGGTGGTCTGCGGAGTATGGATGTAGATGTAGATACCCTCCACTGCTAGTGCTGCCACCTGTAGTCTGGTTACTGCACGTTGACGTCGATGTGAGTGGACCACGTAGCATGCGTGAATAAACTTGCTCGATACTAGACGGTTTAGCGGTATGTCCACTAGAGGTCACAAATTTTTTCTGTAGTGTGCCTATTACGAAACAGACGAAAGTGGGGTGAATACGTAAAAAATGACCAGTAACTACTCCCCATGCACAAACCTGAAGGCAGAAGATGTGATGGAAGACCAGTGGAGTGATGGGCGTTGCAGTAGGCAAATGCCGCTTGCTTAAACACTGTATGAGCTACAGGAGAAAGGTACATCCACCGGCAGACTTGCAACGTGGTGTCTGCAGGTCGTCCGCCATCGAATTAGCACACTTCGGCTTTGTTGACGTGTTTTAATGGAATGCTAATGAATGTTTGTCTCAGTAGTTCGAACTGCTTACACTAAAGAAAATACACCGTGACCGAGTAGTGATTTAGCAAAGTTACTAGGCTTACGCTCTGATTTCTAGAAATTCGAACTGGTTAGCTGAAGAAAATATGTCATGACCGAGCAAGTGATTTGGGAAAAGAAGTATGCTTACGCTCTGACTTGTAGGCGCAGACGTTACATTAGAGTGTTACATGACGTCAGACGCACGGAGCTTGTTATCTTACCCAACTGACGTCAGAACAGTGAAATTTATGGACTATCATAAATAAAAATGCTCACCTGATCGCCAGGCCAGAGTTCCGTGTAACTATACCGTAAGCAGAGCTGTGGCAACGTATGGAAACCTAAGTTTTCACAATAACCACGCTGATGCGAATCTGGGTGTGTTTTGAGTTTTAATGTTACAAAAGAATGGTTCAAATGGATCTAAGCACTATGGCACTTAATATCTGAGGTCATGAGTCCCCTAGAACTTAGAACTACTTAAACCTAACTAACCTAAAGCCGTCGGCACACGGGCCGTGCTGGCGAACGTTAACGCTGAGCGTGCCAAGTTCAACGTGCTGCTGAACGCTCAGGAATGATGCGACTTGCGCATACGGTACGTGGATCCCAACAGGGTATACGCGATCGCAACGCATTCCAGCGGCAGTCGAGGGATGTTTCTAGTTCGTAAATCACACTGTTTACTCAACGGGCGCGCGTAAAATTCCCACGTTAGCTCTATTAAAACGCACATTTCCTCCGTAGTCCACGAAAAGGAAAGTACCATGTCCAATCAATAAGGACACAGGTTTATAAAAATTCAATTACAAAGAGTGCGTTACAAATGTGCATTCATCATCCCCACATTTCAGTAAAACCCCAAGATCAGCCTTGCTTGACCACTGTTCCTACCCAACACCCAATAGCAGACTCTTTGCAACATGTGAATTACGAAGCGTAAAATAAAAAGGAGCAAAATATCTTTACACAAGTAGCGCAAGCAGTCCTATAGATTAAACCAATCGAATAAAGTCATCCCTAAAAAAAAGTGTACTAATATTTACATAACATCAAACACTATAGTATGTACTTATATTAAACTAATGATAAAGTATCGGACCCCAATAAAAACGCAAATGTTAGGAAAAAAATTTGGAAGTGTCGTTTCGCGAACCACCGCCCAAACATGCTACTTCTGGCGGATCAGTGACGCTACCCCCTTCGCTAAACGAACAACACACCACTGACACTCGATCATAGCATGTTAGCACTTGCTGAAAACCTTAATCGTAGATATGTTACTAATTGAAATTTAATTACAACAAATTGTACCAAGAACAATACGCTTTGGGTGGATCTTCAGTGTGTCAGTGCCTTCAAATAGCATACTCTCATAATAATTCTTTTGCCACGAATATGATGTTTATCATTATTTTATTGGAACGAATCACACAGTTAGCAACAGCTTTTCCAGTGATTTCCAATTTGCTGGTGCCCAGAAACGTCATATTTACGTATAGGCCTGAAATGAATGCGAATATGGCGCCTGTACTGAAGGGAGACGGTGTGCGTGTGACGTAGGTGGCGTTGTGCCATCTCATTGGTCAACGCTCAGACGCACGCTCAGAATATCTGCACGTTCGGAAAGACTCCCGAACGTCTGTTCCACGCTATGACGTCAGAAACTCGGGACGCTCAACGCTCAACGTTCGGTTGCACGGTCCGTGTGCCGACGGCTTAAGGACATCACACACATCCATGCCCGAGGCAGGATTCGAACCTGCGACCGTAGCGGTCGTGCCGTTCCAGACTGACGCGCCTAGAACCGCTCGGCCATTAATGTATGTAGCTCTCTGATCAAACTTCTATTTAACTTATAGGTCTGAAGATGACCACAGTTGGGGTCGAAACCGGTCACCGGAATAAATAATTTGTGATGAAGACTGTTTTTGATAGTAAATATTAGAAATCTGAGGAGTCTGCACCAGTTAACAGCACTGAAAAATGAAGACGATCTGGCTGGAAAGAAGGATGTACACAGTTAAAGAGTGCGTTCAGGAAAAATGGTGATAACTATTGCTGCTTTCGTAGACACATCATTAACTGTCTTTTGAAGCTGGAGATGTTATTAACTTCTCTAATATATGCCGGGAGGTTATTCCAAAGTCGGGTTCCTGCTACTGAGAAGGCGGTTGAACGATGGAGGGAGGCAGAAAGGATTCTGTCCTTGATGAGAACGGATGTTTCTGCCGTGTTGTTCACACAGGTGTGTTAAGGACAAGGAGAGATAACAGGGACAGTGTACGTTGATAAGACAATAGAGAAGACAGAGGGCATGGAAATCTCTGCGCCCGTCTGCTCGCAGCCAGGATGGCTGTGTGTGTGTGTGAGTGTGGAATATGGTTAAAAAATCGAAAACCACAGATATAAGGAATAGAGTCACTCATAACCAGTTCCAGGAGCGGTGAGCTTTCCTGAGAAAGGCTCCCAGGATAGTATCACTGTAATTAACAGTTCCAAGTATAACTGTTTGTGGAAATTTCTTTTTCAGGTCAGAAGGGAAGAGCTTTTTATATTTTTGTAGGGCGTGGAGAGATGCTGACGCCGTCTTTCATATTGCAGTTACGTGCTCAGTCCAGTTTAGATTTTCATTTATTATTACTCCTAGATTCTTTGCTGAAGTTGATGTTTGTCCCATTTAGGGTCAAAGACGGTATGGATTTCCGATATTTCGAGCCAATGAGCATAGAATGGCCAACCAGAACCGATAAGACTTTGGATGGGTTGAGCCTTAACGCAGTATCTTGCGCTCATTTGGTACATCACGGTGCCTTTTCCTATTAAAATTCCGTGAGCATACGTTCCTAGAAGAGTCAGCCATTACATTGCTACCTCCAACGTGTATCTCGAGAAGAGAGTATGACGGCAGTATCAGAGAGAGATCTGAGTCTACACGGAAGCTTCCTAACAATAATTCTTCCCGTGCATTGTTCTCGAGTGAATGAGGAAAGGGTGAAAGTTAAAGCGGTACTCAAAGTTCTCTCCGCAACACATCAATGTGAGGTGGCTAGTGGCGTGTAGACGTGCAGTATAGGTGTACCAGTATACAGGGTGTCCATAAAGTCCCTTTACAACTTCAGAATTTTATTACAACGGCAGTTGTTGAAATATTTTAACAAAATTTCTTTTATTGTAATCACTGTTTACTAAAGTTTTTATATACAGGGTGAGTCACCCAACGTTACCGCTGGATATATTTCGTAAAACACATCAAATACTGACGAACCGATTCCACAGACCGAACGTGAGGAGAGGGGCTAGTGTAATTGTTTAATACAAACCATAGAAAAATGCACGGAAGTATGTTTTTTAACACAAACCTACGCTTTTTCAAATGGAACCCCGTTAGTTTTGTTAGCACATCTGAACATATAAACAAATACGTAATCAGTGCCGTTTGTTGCATTGTAAAATGTTAATTACATCCGGAGATATTGTAACCTAAAGTTGACGCTTGAGTACCACTCCTCCGCTGTTCGATCGTGTGTATCGGAGAGCACCGAATTACGTAGGGATCCAAAGGGAACGGTGATGGACCTTAGGTACAGAAGAGACTGGAACAGCACGTTACGTCCACGTGCTAAGTATGGAAGAGATCCACCATCGCGCCCTTCAATCCCTGCATGGCACAAAAAATTTATGGAGACAGGGACAACGTTGGATAAAGGGAGGTGCGGACGACCAAGAACATCCGAGGAAAACATCGTCGCGTTTTAAACGTCTTCACTCGTTCACCTACGAAGTCCATCTGCACTGCTGCCCGACAGTTACAACTACCACGTTCAACTGTGCATAAAGGTCCTCCACAAGAACTTACGGTCGTACGCTTACAAAGTGCAACTGTTACAGACACTTAAGCCAAATGACGAGCCAAAACGGAGTTTGCACTCAACATGCTGGAACGCCTTTCGGAGGACGAAGCATTCCTCAAGCGAGTTTGTTTCAGTGACGAGGCAACTTTTCATGTTTCTGGGACATTAAACAGACACAGTGTGAGAATCTGGGGATCTGAACACTCGCATATGACTAAGGAGCTTGACCAGGATAGTCCAAAAGTGAATGTGTGGTGTGGAATCATGTGCAACCGAATAATTGGTCCATTCTTCTTCAACGAGTCAGATGTTTACCTCGACCTTCTGATCGAATATGTAGTACCACAATTGAGTGACTTACAACCAACTATCGTTTTCCAGCAAGATGGTGCACCACCACATTTGGGGACTGCATGCTTGTCGGTTCCTGAATGAAACATTTCCAGGCAGATGGGTTGGGAGGGATGGGCCAACTCCTTGTACTCCGCGTTCGCCAGATATCACTCCATTGGACTTTTTATTATAGGGATATGTAAAAGATATCTTGTATCAAACGCAGATACGGGGCATTGCTGACTTGAAGCAAAGGATTCGTAATGCCATTGCCACCGTTGATGACGCTATGCTACAGCCAACATGGCAAGAAATCGAGTACCGTCTTGATGTGCTTCGTGCAACTAAAGGCGCCCATATAGAGGTCTATTAAACACTGTCAAAAAAAACTTTTATAAACGCTGATTACAATAAAAGAAATGTTGTTAAAGTATTTCAACAACTGCCGCTGTAATAAAATTTTGAAGTTGTAAAGGGACTTTATGGGCACACTGTACATTACATGAAACCAGTGAATTCCTTTCGCCGAAGGAAGATTTTCTTTCCTTTGCCAGTCCGCTTTTGTCTTGGGCCAGTTGGCTTCATTTTGGTCCACGGAGTACGTAATGTTTTCACATATCAAATGTATAGTTTCTGACATCTACATCTACATGGAGGCTCTGCAAATCGCACTTAAGTGTCTGGCACAGGGTTCATCGCACCGCCTTCACAATAATTCTCTATTATTCAACTCCCGATCAGCACGCAGAAAAAACGCTCACTTGTATCTTTCCGTCAGACCTCTGATTTCCCTTATTTTATTATGATGATCGTTTCTCCCTGCGTATGTCGACAAAATATTTTCGCATTCGGAGAGGAAAGTTAGTGACTGAAATTTCGTGAGAAGAATCCGCCGCAACGAAAAACGCCTCTGTTTTAATGGTGTCCATCCCAAATCCTGTAGCATATCCTTCCTATTTCACTATAATACAAAACTTGCTGCTCTTCTTTGAACTTTCTCGATGTACTCCATTAATGCTATCTGGTTAGGATCCCAGAGCGCGCAGCAGTACTGCAAAAGAGGACGAACAAACATAGTGCGGGCAGTCTCTTTACTAGATGTGTTACATTTTCTAAATATTCTGCTAGAAAACGCAACCTTTTGTTTGCCTTCTCCACAACATTTTCCATGTGTTCTTCCCAATTTAAATGGTTCCTAATTGTAATTCCTAAGTACTTCGTTGAGTTTAGGGCTTTTCGATTTGACTGAATGGTGTAACCGAAGATCAACGGATTCCTTTTAGCACTCTTGTGGATGACCTCATAATGTAGGATCAATTTCCAATTTTCGCACCATACAGATATCTTTTGTAAATCGTTTTTCACTTTGTTTTGTTTTGTCATGATTTTACTACACGATAAACGACAGTATCATTTGCAAATAACCTAAGGCGGCTATTCAGATTGTGTCCTAAACCGTTTATATAGATAAGGAACAGCAAAGGGCCTATAACACTACCTTGGGGAACGGCAGAAATCACATGTTTTACTCTATGACTTTCCCTCGATTACTACGAAATGTGACCTCTCTGACAGGAAATCGCGAATCCAGTCACATAACTGAGACGATATACCATTAGCAGGCAATTTGACTACAAGCCGCTTGTGTGGTACAGTGTCCAATGCCTTTTGGAAATCTAGAAATACGTAATCAATCTGAAATCCCTTGTCGAAAGCACTCAACACCTCGTGTGAGTAAACAGATAGTTGTGTTTCACAAGAATGATGTATTCTAAGCCCGTGCTGAATGTGAGTCAAAAAAAATTAAAATGGTTCTAAGCACTATGGGACTTAACATCTGAGGTCATCAGTCCCCTAGACGTAGAACTACTTAAACCTAACTAAGGATATCACACACATCCATGCCCGAGGCAGGATTCGAACCTGCGACCGTAGCAGCAACGCGGTTCCGGACTGAAGCGCCTAGAACAGCTCGGCTACCGCGGCCGGTGACTGTGAGTCAATAGACTGTTCTCTTGGAATTCATAATGTTCGTACACAGTAAATGTTCCAATATCCTGCTGCATATCGACGTTAATGATAACGGGCCTTGAATATTGGTGTGACCTGTGCAACTTTCCAGTCTTTGGGTACAGATCTTCCGTCGAGTGAGCGGTTGCATATGATTGTTAAGAAAGGAGCTGTTTCATCAGCATACTGTGATAGGAAACTAATTGGTATACAGTCTGGACCAGAAAACTTGCTAAGTTGCTTCACTATTCCGAGGATATCTGCTGCTAAGTTAATGTTGGCAGCTGTTCTCGATTCGTATTCTGGAAGATTTATGTAGTCTTCTGTGGTGAGCGGATTTCGAAAGTCTATATTTAGTGACTCTGCTGTCGCAGCACTGTCATCAATAGTATTTCCATTGCTGTCGCGCAGAGAAGGCATTGGCTGTGAGTTGCCGCTAGCATGCTTTAGATGCGACCGGAATCTCTTTGGATTTTCTGCCAAGTTTCGAGATAAGTTTAACTAGCGCCTCGTCCAGGCTGCTGAAACCCGAATGGATGATCGATGGGCCCCCTTGTGATGCTCTGCCTTGTGACGTCACGCGTATGTTTTGCCGAATTTCCAGACCGTGGAGCCGCTGCTTTGTTTCAAGTGGCTCCTGAATGTTTGGCAACAGGAGGCTCAATGTATTCCGTACCTGTCCTGTTACAGAAAAAAAAAAAAAATTCTCGACAGTACGAGGAATCGAACCCAGATCCTCTGCATGCCGTTTACGCTGAACACCCTGCACCTACATCTACATACATACTCCGCAATCCACCATACGGGCGTGGCGGAGGGTACCTCGTACCACAACTAGCACCTTCTCTCCCTGTTCCACTCCCAAACAGAACGAGGGAAAAATGACAACGCGGATATCGTATATCGTATGCGTCGATCCAAAAGTAACTGAAATGGACAATAGGATGGACATCCTGAGGAGACGCTGGGTTTCTCTGCTTCCCATCCTTTCCTTCCACAGAATCACAAAAGCAATACCGCACAAGCATTCAGCACAGCTATTCACACAATACTTATGCACAATTTTAACTGATAGTTCTGGGCTAGCGAAAGACGAATCTCGACCAACAGCGTCTTTAACAGGACAAGAGTGTAGCGTTCCCATGTAGTTCCAACGACCACTGATAATTGTGGCTTTTTTTTAAAAAATAAGGCTGAAATTTAGCCTATGTCATTCTCTGGATTGTTTCCTCTTTCCGAACGAATTTCGAAGAATGTGGAAAGGGTTCAGTGAGAAATCAGTTTGCAGTGCAAACTGTAGGCCACAAAGAATACGCCATGTTCCTAGTCAGGAATGTGCTTTGCTTACCAGCCAAAGGCATCATACCTTACGGAGATGCGGGAGAGCGCCATCGACGTCTTGAATTCCGTGCATACTTTATCTTTGCCCTCCGGGAACAACCATTCCATCGTGTGCCGGTTGCCTACGCCTCGCCGGACAAGATTTAATTAAGGTCAACTGGTTCTCGTCTCGTTACGTACATTGCTAGCATATTTTATACGGTCTTCAGTGTAGAAGCCACTACTCCTATGACTACAGACGAGGAATCCATACATATTATAAAAACGTATGTATGTATGTACGTATGTATGTGTGTGTGGGTGTGTGTGTGTTCCCCACCTCCTACTAAACCGCTGCACCGATTTCCACCAAACTTGGTACACATATTCCTTACTGCCAAGCGACAGTCGCTGTGGGGGTAAGAAACACCTGCCTATCAAAGGAGGGGGCGGTGAGGGTGAAAACGCAGCGCAGCTAGCGAAGCGTCAATTCGCATACTTTATTCCCCCAATATTTAAAAAGCAGAGCTCTTAGCAATTTGCAGCGAACGATAAACATCATTCCAAACCTTTGCGAGATTTTTCTTCTCTGACAGCCCCTACAAAATGATGAAACAAAAAAGGTTTACCGGTTACTACATTTTCGCTGTTCATACAGCAAAACTGCGCCATGAATCATGACGTTTTATTACTGCTTTCCTACTAACTGTATTAGCAGCATATTTTTTTCACGCAGTATTCACATACATCGCTGAATGTGACAGCAAAACTACATCATTTTACGAGATGTAGTTCTGGAGATGAGACGTCGTAAACTCTGACATGCGTGACAGCCTACCGCATCATGCATGAAGTCTTTGCTACTTATGCTATTCGCAATAAATTTCGAAGGCAGTATCCACATACGCCACTGAATGTACCTACTACATTATATCACGTCATGAACATTAAGCACGATGCGTCGACGCAGACATATAAATACATACCTGGGCACAGGTGGGTGTCACCGCAAGCAAGAAACCGAATTCATGACACTAAAAAAAAAAAATGCAATAAACTCAAATCATTTAGGTTTCGAAAGCGATTTATTAACATCGCTATCAATAAAAATATTGAAAAGGAACTAGAGATTTAGGTTCTTGCTCGTGGAAACATCAGTAACTCAGTTTTAAAAAGAACTTCTTGTAACTATAAGAAAGCACAGTTGTTATACAAATACAAAAGAACAAAACGGATACGTGAAACAAGCAAATTTCACCTCTGTTGAACTGAAATAAAATATTCTTCCGAAATAGCCTTACTCACTGAATGATTTGCGTCCTGTATGAAAGTACCTATACATATTACTAAATGATTTCCGTCTATGGCTTTATTTCTCTAAACATATTACTAAATGGCTAAATGATTTGCGCCTATGTGTGTACATATCCATACATATCGCCAACTTTAAGTCCCCTGTCTGTATATGAAGTCTAACCTCAGGAACTGCTGTAGAGATGTTTGCTATGGTTTTCACTAATAGATGCACTGATCCGCGACGAAGGCTTCTTTATACACATTGGTGAGAGAAAATTGCTACTCCAAAAAATAGTAAATGTAGACTAATAATGTGGTGTCACTGCCAGACACTACACTTGCTAGGTGGTAGCTTTAAATCGGCCGCGGTCCATTAGTACATGTCGGACCCGCGTGTCGCCACTGGCAGTGATCGCAGACCGAGCGCCACAACACGGCAGGTCTCGAGATACGCACTAGCACTCGCCCCAGTTGTACGACGACGTTGCTAGTGACTACACTGACGAAGCCTTTATCTCATTTGCCGAGAGACAGAATAGCCTTCAGCTAAGTCCATGGCTACGACCTAGCAAGGCACCATTAACCATTTGTAACGTTGCATGTACCTCAAGATAGAGTCTCACTTGTATCATCCAGAATGCTGTATACCAAAGGACGATATAAAAGTTAAGTGTTCTAGTAGCTACGTTCTTTTCTTTATCACATTCATTACGAATCCTGTTCCAGACTTCGCGCCAGTCGGCGTGTGTGTACGTGTGCCCTCTGGGCTACCCGTCACTGTGGACTGGCTGCCTTAACAGTCCACTACAAATAAAATATTGGGTATACGTTTCGCTAGCTAACATATTTAAGTGACTAACATTGCGAGATGAAAGGTTAATGTAAGAGCGAGATATGCCACTGCAAATGTGAAATACTTGTACATTAATAACGGGTGTAATCGCCGGAATGTTGAATGCAAGCTTGCAGAAGTGCATGCATTGTGCTGCATGGGTGCCGACTGTCTGTTCGTGGGATGAAGTTCCATGCCTGTTAAGGTCAATATGGAAATGGTTAATGCTGTTTGCGGTCGACGCTGGAGCTTTCATTAGATGATGTTCCAATGGTTCAAATGGCTCTGAGCACTATGGGACTTAACAAAACAAACAAAAAATGTTCAAATGTGTGTGAAATCTTATGGGGCTTAACTGCTAAGGTCATCAGCCCCTAAGCTTACACACTACTTAACCTAAATTATCCTAAGGACAAACACACACACACACCCATGCCCGAGGGAGGACTCGAACCTCCGCCGGGAGCAGCCGCAAGGTCCATGACTGCAGCGCCTTACACCGCTCGGCTAATCCAGCGCGGCGGGACTTAACATCTAAGGTCATCAGTCCCATAGAACTTAGAACTACTGAAACCTAACTAAGCTAAGGACATCACACACATCCATGCCCGACGCAGGATTCGAACCTGCGACCGTAGCGGTCGCGCGGTTCCAGGCTGAAGCGCCTAGAAACGCTCGGCCACACCGGCCGGCCCCGATGATCTCCTAATGTCCCATATGTGCTCTACTGGAGAAAGATATGGTGGTCAAGCAGGCCAAGTGAACATTTCAACACACCGGAGAGCATGCTGTGTTACAATAGCAGTATTTGGGCGAACGTTATCCTGTTGGAAACCCCCCTTGCAATTCTGTTCTTGAACAGCAGCACAACGGGCCGAATGACCAGAGTGACATAGGAATTTGCAATCATGGGACGCGGAATAACCACGAGAGTGCTCCCGCTGTCGCATCAAATCATACCCCAGACCATGACCCCAGGTGGAGGTCCAATGAGTCTAGCACGAAGACAGGTTGGTTGGAGGGCCTCAACTAGCCTCCTTGTAATCAACACATGGCCATCACTCCTGCCGAGGCAGATCCAGCTTTCATCAGAAAACACAACACGCCTCCACCCTGCCTCCAAAGAGCTCTCGCTTGACGCCACTGAAGTCGCGAATCATGGTGGTTTAGGGTCAGTTCGTTGTGCCACCATGGTGCCAACCGTTGCTGCTGCAGACGCAGGGCGATGAGCCGCACGCCAAACACGATGCTCTTCTCTCACAGTGGTGCCCGGAGCCCGACCGTCTTGCGACTGCACACTCCTGTGAGCAGCGATGGCATCAATCAGGTTCAAGTCTTTTTGAAATATCATATAACGAACATCAAACTTCTCATGTCCCTACTACACGGCCTCGACCAAACTCACAAGGGAACCTCCCCATCACACCCCCCTCAGATTTAGAAGTTGGCACAGTGGATAGGCCATGAAAAACTGAACACAGATCAATCGAGAAAACAGGAAGAAGTTGTGTGGAACTATGAAAAAAATAAGCAAAATATACAAACTGACTAGTCCCGGTGCAAGATATGCAACATCAAGGGGAGCACAAGCTGAGGAGTGCCGTGGTCCCCTGGTTAGCGTGAGCAGCCGCGGAACGAGAGGTCCTCGGTTCGAATCTTCCCTCAAAGCGAAAATTTTACTTTCTTTATTTTCGCAAAGTTACGATCTGTCCGTTCGTTCATTGACGTCCCTGTTCACTGTAATAAGTTTAGTGTCTGTGTTTTGCGACCACACCGCAAAACCGTGCGATTAGTAGACGAAAGGACGTGCCTCTCTAATGGGAACCGAAAACATTTGATCGCAAATTCATAGGTCAACCGATTCCTCCACAGGAAAACACGTCTGATATATTCTATACGACACTGGTGAGGGCATGTGCGTCACATGACAGGGATATGTTGTCGACCCACCTAACTTGTACACTTGGCGAATGGATAACAAGATTCTTCTACCTTGCCCGATTTAGGTTTTCTTGTGGATGTCATAATCGCTCCCAAAAAGTGATGAAAACGTAAGAGTTTGTCACATAAACTGCAACAAATGAATGCAGCAGTTTCACAGTCGCAGTTTTCCCTTTGCTCTGTCAAAACATGTTTTTAACGTTTTCAAATTTCCCGTGTGTAGACCGTCAAATCCTGCATATGTCCAAGCAAATCTGAACATGTTCTGGAATTCTGGAGAGCGAATTTGATTATGTGTGAGTGCCTGAACTTTGATAGTTGTTTGAAAATAAAAAATTAAACTTGTCACTCGAGGGAAGATTTGAACCAAGGACTTCTCATTTCACAGCTGCTCACGCTTACCACGGGACCACGGCGCTCCTGAGCTCACACTGTCCTTGATTTGCCTATCTTGCGCATCGACTACTCAGTTTGTATATTTTTTTTTTTTTCATAGTGCCACACAGCTTCTTCCTGTTTTCTCGATTGATCTGTGTTCAGTTTTTCAAGGCCTATCCACTGTGCCCACTTATAACTAAATCTGAGGGGGGTGCGATGGGGAGGTTCCCTTGTCAGTAAGGTATTGATAATGACGTCTGTGTCATCTTAAAGACATTCTTGACTAACATCAACTACACACGTCCAATCTCAAAGGTAACTAACGCTCACGACCGTCAGAGCATGTATTTAAAGCAAATATGATTTGCATCCTCATAGTGGCCCTATTTGCGCCACTCTTATGCGACTGGCACGAAATTTGAATAGACATCATCTTTCGTTTATGTCGCACAGTTCCTTCCTGGTGGTGCGATTTTTTTTCTCGTCCGTGTACGAGGGCTATTCAGAGAGTAGGAAATGTTTTGGCATTAAAAAAAACTAGGTACAAAAAATACATTTTATTATATACATGTGAAAGGGCGGCGACTGACATACTACTTTTCCATACCGTCACCAAACACACTGAGGCACTTATCATAGCGGTGGACAAGCTTTGACAGACCTTCGTCGTAAAATTCTTCATCCTGAGACTTCAGCCAATGAGTCACGCCCGCCTGGAGTTCCATGTCGTCATCAAAGCGCTGCGTTGCAAGCGAGTTCATCTTGGGACACAAGCGGAAGTCGCTTGGTGCAAGATCGGGGCTGTAGGGCGGATGAGGGAAAATTTCCCATTTGAATGAATTAAGTTGTTTAGTGCGGTTTGCCGTGTGAGGTCGGGCATTGTCGTGCAAAAACAAAATTTTGGCGTCAGGTTTCCTCGGCGTTTGTTTTGAACCGCTTTTCTAAGGCTGTGCAAAGTTTGACAGTGCTGGGCAGAATTTATGGTTGCTCCATAAATCAAAAGAAGCACAACTTGCCTATCCCAAGACACTGTCGCCACCAACTTCCTTGCTGACAAGGTTTGAAAACATTTTCTTGGTATTTTTTTTTTTTTTGGGTGGGGGGGGGGGGGTAGTGTGCCTCCACTCCATGGACAGTAATTTTGTCTCGCAATTGACGTGCTTCACCCAAGTCTCGTCACCGGTTACGATTCGATCCAGTAATGGATCACCATGTTTGTAGTAGGCCTCCAGAAATGTCAACGTTGCCCCCATTCGGTGTGCTCTATGGTGCTCTGTAAGCATTTTGGGCACCCCTCGTGCACAACATTTGTGGTAGCTTAGCTTTTGAATGACAATTTCAAACAACAAAGTCCGTGACACTTGTGGAAAAGAAAGCGAAAGCTCCGTTATCGTGAAGCGGCGGTTTTCTCGAATCGTTTCATCAACTTTAGCGACAAGATCGTCAGTCACAATGCTCGGGCGACCACTCTTCTCTTCATCATGAAGGTTGGGTCGGCCATTTTTAAACCGAATGCACCATTTCTGGATGGAACATTCACTCACTTCGCCGTTTGCGTACACTTCGCACAGTTGACGCTAAATTTCTATGGGTTTTAGGTTTTTTGCCAACAAAAACCGTATAACAGACCGCACCGCACAACTGGCGGGATTTTCGATTGCAGCGCACATTTCAAATTCTAATATCGAAAAAACCAGACGTTCCCGCTGTCACGGATGGATGCCGACTGAGCTGCCGAGCACGCACGTACCAAAATATACGCGATCGGCGCGCGCCTAGCGGCGTCAGACGGAGACGTTCTGTAGTTTCTGAATAGCCCTCGTACTTTATAAATATTTCGTGCAAATTGGCTGAGCGTCGGTGAATGTGAAGTTTCCCGATGCGTTTTTCTGTCTGTAAGTGAATGCTAATCGCAGGAACTACTCTAGGAATTGTGATACGGTTTTCACCAACAGACAGACTCATTCATGAGGAAGGTTTGTGTACATAATTTACACTGTTCGAAAGAACTGGGGTGAGATGACGTTGCGCGTCTGCCATACTCCACTGAGAAACAATTCTGGACTGGGTAGGTTACCAAATTATATCTTTATGTTTCACAAATTAAGTACACTCGAGTGTTTACATAAAAAAGAACTGAAATATCCGACAGGTGTCGTCCCGTCATCCTGGATGCTTTTCGTGTTCTCTGAGAGCATCAACGACTTGTATGCCCTCTGTGAACGTTTATCACTGACTGGCAGTTGTGTGGTAAGCTCCATATAAGTCTACGGAGGTCAGTCTGTGGTATCCGTTCCCCTCCTTCAACGACAGCCCGTGAGTGTTCTCGGAGAGTCTGTGGTGAAACAGGAGGACCACGAACACGTCTGTCGAGCACGGGGCACATATGCACAGTGGGGTTTAGGTCCGCACTCGCCGCCAACCATTCCATTAGTCCAATGTCCAGGCTTCGCAAGACGTCCTAGCTGGCGTCCGCCACCTATGCCCTGGGCCAAGAAATTCAGGGCTACCACCATACGCACCAGCCACCAAATGGTCCAACAGGATCTGATGGATGTACTGTCCGCTAGTAAGGCGGCCGTGGACAACAACGTGCTCCGTGTAACTGTCAACACTAATACCTCCCCACGACATCACAGAACCTTGGAAGTCTATTTCCTGGACAACATTTCTCAACTACTGCTCACCACAAGTCTGCACACAGGAACACCGCCATATCTGGAATCGTATGAGAGTAACACGTTTCGCCAGTGAGAAGTTGCCAGTTAACACGGGAACGGTCGATCCAAAGGCGAGCTGCGAGATGATGTCGTGCCAAGCGGGGTACTCAAATGGTTCAAATGGCTCTGAGCACTATGGGACTTCAGCTGAGGTCATCAGTCCGCTAGACTTAGAACTACTTAAACCTAGCTAACCTAAGGACATCACATGCCCAAGGCAGGATTCGAACCTGCGACCGTAGCGGTCGCGCGGTTCCAGACTGAAGCGCCTAGAGCCGCTCGGTCACAGCGGCCGGCGCGGGTTACTCGAGTAAGTCTGGCCCGTAAGGTCCTTTCCCTATCCATTGCAGTCTGATCGAACACAGCGGCTCTAGTGGCCCTGTGAGATCGTCCTGCAGTGCTCTTGTTGTATCCGTACTACGCCGCAACGCGGAGATGGCTAGATATGAGCCTTCACGTGGGGTTGTAATGTTTCGGCGACCTCGTGCAACACGCCCTGTGTACTGACCTGTCTCACTGTATCGTGTCCACAAACTACGGATAACAGATGGAAAAACAGTGGCATCTGCAGCAACACGACGGAAAGTCCATTCCTTTTGAATCAAACAGATCGCCTTGCAACTTGCACCGCAATAAGACGTCGCTTTGCATCTGCTTGGCCGAATACAATGCCTACAAGTTGCAGTATGTGTACCTCATTAGAAAACAGTGGGACGCCGGTGCTGAAGGGTCTCGTGACATTGTATCGCGTAACGCAGCCGATAGACGGCGAATGATTTTAATTGTTACATACATTGCAGGCGGAGATCTGGGGCTGTGCAATAAGGCCACCGGTATCGCCTGTATCAAAACAGATTTAACATATCGAACGTTGATACACGCGTCGCCCTAACCACTGTTAACAGTGTATTCCCGCTACGCCAGACTTTAGGTCGTAGACTGTAGACACTTAGTGGTACCCGTGCGAAGCCCGGACGGGCCACTAGTTTCATACTAATGAAGCTACTTTGTCATATCTTCTACACTTCGTTGTAAAAAAGAACTTGGACGTTCGAAGCCAGTTGTTGATAAGCTTCTATTTTAAAAGTGACATTTTTCTGCTGCTGTTTGTGACCATAAGTAGGAGGTGCTCTCTTAACCTCGGTATTACGAATAAATCACTGACGTTTTAAGGGTTATGCAGGAAATCGATTTCCAAGGAATCGAATTGCTTTCAAGCTGCCAAAGATCTATCAGTCCTTTTTAAAAGCGTTAGTGGTGTTCTCAGCTGAAGTGGTACGGAGGGCACTGAAAATTTGACTCGATCGACCGCTAGTTTTGACAGGTGCATGTCGACCCAGCTGTCCGCTGGAAAATTCAGGCGACTAAGCCCATACGTTTGTTGGGCGGTCAACTGTGCGGTCATCAGCGCCCGTATAAAGTCCACATTCTTACACAGCCCAGTTTGTTCACAATCCACTCTAGCTACTCTCACGAATGATGATGATGATGATGATGAAATGATGAGGACAACACATATACCCAGTCCCCGGGCAGAGAAAACCCTGAACCTCGCCGGGAATCACTAAGCCCATACGTCTACAGCTCTTGCGGTTATAAACGTAACAAAACACAGACGCCTTTTACGAGGAAAAATCATTGCATCTATTATTTTTCTTCCAGATACCATTCCGTTGCAAAATGAGAGATGAAAGGATGAGGTAACAACCAAATGTATGGAAACTGAAGAACACGTGAACATTGTGCCTCATATATTTACTACGGCAGTGTTTCATGGTGCAAAATGATTACAGCATACACACACACACACACACACACATACACACACACACGCACACACATTCGATATGCCAAAACGGTCTAATGGCCCTCAACGTAGTCTTCTGCAAAGTTCACCACGACGACGTGGAGCGCGCTGAATACCATCTACGTCACCGCCCCACGTCTGAATCCGGCCACCTGCCGCCTCACACCACTGCCGATGTCCTCTCGTGTCGCACGGAGTGCTTTCTTTGCCGTTCCTATAAGGTCAAAGCGGTAGGCGGAAGGTCAAGATACTCCTGCTCTTCTCATCTTCGGCCTCGCAGTCGCCGCCGTGCACACAAGGACTGTCGATATTTTTAAAAATATCGGAAATCCGATACATCGATGTTGAAAAAAATATCTTCATCAGCTCTCGATGTAGCGAGGAAAAGTATCGATATATAGACGGAAAAAATATGGAAGTACAGGCCCATAAAAGTATCAGCTTCATATTGCAAATATGCTGCCGGTTTTAGAGCTGTAGATTTAAGTATTGATTTATTATTAGATTTCTTGTAGTCAGCAAATTAGCAGCCTACTTATCGCCCTTAGAACAAGAATTGAAAGGAAGACTATGGACGTTCATGCCTGGCGATAACCACTTCGCTATCCATGGTAACTGCATGTAAGTGGCACAGTAAAACGTAACACTTCGTGTCGACTTCCATTTTTACACTTCTGAAATGCCAGCGACCTAGCAGTTGTAATGTCAAAATTGCGAGATGAACCTAAATGTCGCAGTTTCTCTTGGTAGAGCCGATTACGTCGAAAAATGGTTCAAATGGCTCTGAGCACTATGGGACTTAACATCTATGGTCATCAGTCCCCTAGAACTTAGAACTACTTAAACCTAACTAACCTAAGGACAGCACACAACACCATCACGAGGCAGAGAAAATCCCTGACCCCGCCGGGAATCGAACCCGGGGACCCGGGCGTGGGAAGCGAGAACGCTACCGCACGACCACGAGATGCGGACCCGATTACGTCGGCATTTCCCCTCGCACGTCTCTACTCAGCGGAAAGACCAATGTTATCATTTGGATTTTTGTTCGTCGTTTCCAGCAACTGTCTGCGAAAAATGCCGATGTGAAGAAGCAGCACACTAGTTGCGTTAAAAATTGTTGGAAATTTGAAATTTGTGGTAATGTCCGATGGTCTCTAGACTCACACACTACTTAATCTAACTTAAACTAACTTACCCAAAGGACAACACGCACACCCATGCCCGAGGAAGGACTCGAGCCGGCCGGGGTGGCCGAGCGGTTCTAGGTGCTATAGTCTCAAACCGCGCGACCGCTACGGTCGCAGGTTCGAATCCTGCCTCGGGCATGGATGTGTGTGATGTCCTTAGGTTAGTTAGGTTTAAGTAGTTCTAAGTTCTAGGGGACTGAGGACCTTAGAAGTTAAAGTCCCATAGTGCTCAGAGCCATTTGAACTTTTTGAGGACTGGAACCTCCGACGGGGTTATCCACGCAGACCGTGGCAAGGAGCCCGCCGGGAATCACTAAGCCCACACGTCTACAGCTCTTACGGTTATAAACGTAACAAAACACAGACGCCTTTTACGATCAAAAATCATTGCACCTATTGCATTACTTAGTGAACGCCCCTCGTAGCTGCAATGAATTTTCTCCCAACCCTTGCATTTAAAATTGTTGTGGTGGCGGTCCATTTGTGGGAGGTTTTGTCGGTTCTGCGCCGTGACACTTGTGAAGAGATGGAATGTGCTGATGTTTGTTTTCACATTCGGCGCTTTCACCCACTTGCAACCAGCCTGCCACATTCTAACCTAATATACACCTCGACCTAAGTTACAGGTGTCACCACGAAGCTGTGAAAGGCCGCTTATCCCAGCAAGAGCCCCAGGCTCCACAGAAATGTTTCTCCGCGGAAGTATCAATCCGCACAAGCGTCCCCCCCCCCCCCCTCGTTCTGTGCGGCGCCCATGTGTTGCTACCTAGATAGCCTGTGTGCAAAAACCATTTCCCGCCCCTAGTTACACCCGCGCGTCGCTGCAACTCAGCTTGAAAACGGTTCCACTGCTTCGCTACCTCGTTTCACTGCACTCGCACGACAGTATTCGTAAATCTGGGGCAGTTCATCAGGTATTTCTCAAACCGGTCGCATATCTATCCAATTACGCACAGGAAAACGCTCGCCCTCCTTTCGTTTTCTACGAGGCAGTAGTAGCAAAAGTACGAGGCCGTGCTGAAAAGTAATGCCTGTGAATTTTTTATGTGAAAACTCTTAAAGCTTTTTAAATAAATCAAAACGTTTTTATGGTTGAATAACAAGTACACTGTTTTTGTTATACTGATTTCTTTTTTTTATCTCAGACAAGTTTCCGCCTTATTGGGCCATCGTCAGGAAACGACTGACTAGAATCTGGAAGGAACACTAGTTCTGAGGTAACCAAACATTATAATCAAAGATACAATCCATTTGGATAGAGTGTTGAGCGTCAAACTCGTTTCTTAACGTTGACATTATAGCTAACCCAAAGGACAATATTGAGCACAATAACTAATTACAGGTTAAATCATTATAATGCTAAAGTTTGTGAGATCTTAACATTGGTTAAGAAACTGTTAAATCTGAGTTGTATTCATTTAGGTTGTGCCAAAAACGTACATTTTAACATTGTAAATTAATCTTTGGCTGTGGACGATATTATACACAATAATTAAAATACACAACCTTAAAGTATTACAGTTTATATGGTTATGACGCCATAGTTTGTGAGGTCGTGACATTAGTTGAGAACTGTCTAACTGAACCACAAACGTGTTTTACATTGTAAATTATATTTTATGCAGTGGGTATTATTATAGACAGTACATGGCAAAATATACATCATTAAAGTATCTCAATTCATGTTGTTGAAGTTTATGGTGGAGGCATGGTGAGGAATAGGATATTATATTGTGTTTTAATTTTGTATAGCAGTATGTGTCACTGTGGCGGCCTGCGGGTATTTGGCTGGTTGATTGCATCATGTGAAGCTCAAAAGTGAGGATCTGCCCACTTAGAAACAGGTGGAGATTCAGAGATAAAAGTTTTTTTTTAAATTTTTTTTTACCTCAAATGCTTCCTACAGGCTAAGCCCGATCCTTCAGCATGACAATTCCAGACCACACATCAGCGCTGCGACAATCCGCAACAATCCGACACCTTGGGTTCACTGTTATCGATCATCCTCCATACAGTGCCTACTTGCCACATATGATTTTCATCTGTTTCTAAAACTTAAAGAACCCTTCGAGGTCTTAGCTTTGATAGTGATGAAGCTGTGGCGAGATTGTGACTCCGTCAAGAACGTCAAACATTCTACGGTGACAGTATCATAAAAATGTTTCTCGTTTAGAGTAACGTGTTCGTCGCCAGGATGACTATATTGAGAAATAAATATCTACACAGGAAGAATATAAACGTAGACTGTTAATAAACTCTGCTTTACAATGAAAAGCCAAAGAAACTGGTACACCTGTCTAATATCGTCCGGCGAAGGTTCGAGTCCTCCCTCGGGCATGGGTGTGTGTCTTTGTCCTTAGGATAATTTAGGTTAAGTGGTGTGTAAGCTTAAGGACTGATGACCTTAGCAGTTAAGTCCCATAATATTTCACACACATTTGAACATTTTGATCCAATATCGCGTGGGGCCCCCGAGAGCACACAGAAGTGCCGCAATACGACGTGCCATGGACTCGACTAATGTCTGAAGTAGTGCTGGAGGGAACTGACACCATCAATCCTGCACGGCTATCCATAAATCCATAAGAGTGCGAGGGGTAGAGATCTCTTCTCAACAGCACGTTGCAAGGCATTCCAGATATGTTCAATGATGTTCTGTCTGGGGAGTCTGGAGGCCTGCGGAAGTGTTTAAACTCAGAAGAGTGTTTCTCGAGACACTCTTTAGCAATTCTGGACGTGTGGGGTGTTGCATTGTCCTGCTGGTGGTGCCCAAGTCCGTCGGAACGCACAGTGGACATGAATGGGTGCAGGTGAGCACACAGGATGCTTACGTACGTGTCACCTGTCGGAGTCGTATCCAGACGTGTCAAGAGCCCCTTATCACTCCATCTGCACACGTCCCACGGCGTTACAGAGCCCCCACCACCTTGAACTGTCCCCTACAGATATACAGGGTCCATAGATTCATGAGGTTGTCTCCGTAGCGTCCATCCGCTCGATACAATTTGAAACGAGACTTCTCCGACCAGGCAACATGTTTCCAGTCATCAACAGTCCAATGTCGGTGTTGACCAGCCCAGGCCAGAAGTAAATGTGTAGCGCAGTCTTCAAGGATACACGAGAGGGTCTTCGGCCCTGAAAGCGCATATCGATGATGTTTCGTTGAATGGTTCGCACGCTGACACTTGTTGATGGCCCAATATTGGAATCTGCAGCAATTTGCGGAGGGGTTGCACTTACGTAACGTTGAACGATTCTTTGCAGTCGTTGTTCGCCCCGTTCTTGCAGGATATTTTTACGGCCGCAGCGATATCGGAGATTTGATGTTTTATCGGATTTCTGATATTCACGGGTGCACTCGTGTAATGGTCGTACGGGAAAATCCCCACTTCGTCGCTAGCTCGGATATGCTGTGTCCCGTCGCTCGTGCGCTAACTATGACACCACTTTCAAACTCATTTAAATCTTGATAAGCTGCCATTTTAGCAGCAGTAACCAATCTAAAAACTGCGCCAGACAGTTGTTTTCTTATGTAGGCGTTGCCGACCGCAGCGCCGTATTCTGCCTCTTTATGTATCTCCATATTTGAATACGCATGCCTATATCATTTCCTTTGGCGCTTCAGTGTATAATTTGCGAGTCGTAAGTTGCGCTGTCTCGTGAAATATACACAGTTTCATACTGCAACACTTGACTTATTGTATTTAACAAACTTTAAGACTCTTCACATAAAAAAATTCGGAGTACGCCCTCGCACGTTAATTGCGGTGTAAGTCGAAATAACTACGTGGATACGTCTTCTCGATGGAGACAGTGCGTTTGTGGTCGGGAATATGTGGAGTCTAGCGATAACCCGTTTAGGGCTTCGCTGGCCGTCTCGTGAAGGTCGCTTGCTTTTACGAGCCGGGGACGAGCTTGGCTGCGTGCCACAAGCTGCTAATACACTGTGTACGTCTGAGTCACACCGGGCAGCGTATACAGGACGTCTGGACAAGAACATTAAACATATGATGGCTGTGTGATCTGCCGCATACGACGGGTCCGTCACTGCAAGTTCAGCGTTCACTACTACTGGTTTTCCGCTTTCCTTTCCGTAGCCGCGTAGGGTCCATCTACACTAAGCGATCAAAAGTATCTGGACACCCCTTTGTAATGTGGAATTGACGACAAGATGCGAGGAGAGGCGGACACGCCAGTATAAAAGAAGGCGGGGAGTACTGTGGTTGGTTGCTTTCTTTGGGGAGTAAAGGGATTACACTGCTTGGTTATCAGTCCCTTTTGGCCTCGGGTGAAAAACATACCTCAAAAGAATCCTATTGCCTAAAATCTGGGAAAGGAACAAAATGCGTAAAACGAACTGTGTAAGCACAGAGAAGGAGAAAAGGAAAGAAGTAATGCAAAAGTGGAAACATTAACTAAAAGGAAAAAAGAAGCAGAAATTACAAAATAGCAGGGAGCCCGATCTGGCTGATCGCGAGAAGGACAAAGGATGAGTCAGCCACTCTGCAACACACTAAAATTCCCAGCCTAAAACTACAAGATGGTGAAAAGACGAAAAGGAAGTCGAAGACTCAGTATTAGAGGCAGCGAGGAAGGCTTAGAATGAAGGTAGGGTGAGGGCCTGGGAGAGAAGGCCAGACGACCGCCGTCAGACTGAGTGGTAGAAACCCCCTCTCGAGTAAAACTTAAAACTATATTTGTCGTAGAAGCATTGTCACCTAAAACCGTACGTAGGGCGTCCAGAAGGCTGAAAGACCGCCTCACTGCAGCTAAAGGTTCGCAGGAGAGCTTCTGTAAAGTTTGGATGGTAGGAGCTGAGGTACTGGCAGAAGTGAGTCGTGCTTGGGTAGCTCAGTTGGAAGAGCACTTGCCCGCGAAAGGTAAAGGTCCCGAGTTCGAGTCTCGGTCGGGCACACAGTTTTAATCTGCCAGGAAGTTTCATATCAGCGCACACTCCGCTGCAGAGTGAAAATCTCATTCTGGAAACATCCCCCAGGCTGTCGCTAAGCCATGTCTCCGCAATACCCTACGTTCGAAGTCACTGAGCTGTTAGTGCTTCTCCACATACAGGTGGACTGTTCCAGTCCCGAAATTTTCACTCTGCAAGCGGAGTCTGCGCTCATATGAAACTTTCTGGCAGATTAAAAGTGTGTGCCGATCCGAGACTCGAACTCGGGACCGTTCCCTTTCGTGGGTAAGTGCTCTACCAACTGAGCAACCCAAGCACGACTCACGACGTTTCCTCACAGCTCTACTTCCGCCAGTACCTCGTCTCCTACCATCCAAACTTCACAGAAGGTCTCCTGCGAACTTAGTCACTCGATGTCATCTGAGTAACAAATCCGTCAGAACTATCTGAGCCCTTCTAAATGTTCAAATGTGTGTGAAATCTTATGGCACTTAACTGCTAAGGTCATCAGTCTCTAAGCTTACACACTACTTAACCTAAATTATCCTAAGGACAAACACACACACCCATGCCCGAGGGAGGACTCGAACCTCCGCCGGGACCAGCAGCACAGTCCACGACTGCAGCGCCTTAGACCGCTCGGCTAATCCCACGCGGCAAGAGCCCTTCTAAAGCTGGCCAAGAAAACTGTAGGTGATGTGATTATGAAGTGGAAACATGGTGGAAGAAACAAACCTGAGGGACAGGAAACGTCGTGCATTGACGAGGGTGCTGTACAAAAATCGTTTGAAATCAGCGGAAGGAAACACTTGTGAGTTCTAAAGCGCTGCCGGCAGTGTGCGTAGAGAGGTGAAAAGAATGGGGTACACCAGTTATGCAGCTGCTTATAAACCACACATTTCTGGAGTCAGATATAAATGCTGGTTCATACCAGGCCAGTAATTTGAGGCAAGTAGCAAGTGATTTAGTAGCTCTGTCTGGCGGCTAAACGGCAGGTGAGCAACTGCGCGTTCACACATGATTTACGAGGGACATTTTGAAAGCAAGAACCAATTTGTAATGGAGTAAGAAAAACATTAGTTATGAACGTAAATTGTACCACAAACTACATTATGCACATTTATTTCACTTTTCAACACAGTCACCATCAACATTTGAACATTTATCAAGTCTTGGCACCAGCTTCTGTACCCCAGCATCAAAGAACTCAGCCGCCAGAGCTTTAAACCATTTAAACTCCGTTGATCATTAGAATATACCTCTCAAGTATACACTATGTAATTTACCGCGTTACCTAGAACCTCATTCAATTTCGTTTCACGTGGAACAGAAGCCAAGCCGTGCCGCGTACAATCAAGTACGATAATGAGGACACGTTTTATGCTGCGCGTTACGCGTACGTCGACTCAGTGACGATCGGGAACGACAGCTTCATCGGCGCATTTAACTTGGACAGCAGTGGCCAGGCCAGAGATCGAACGAGGCTGGAGTGATGTGAACAGTTGCACTAAAGACGTGAAAAGAGGCGAGCAGACATCAGTATAGCTTTGAATGTCATTTAATTTTCAAACACATGGAAATAATACAGGGTGAAACTCAAGCGATACGCCGCGCGGGGTAGCGGCACTCTCTGAGGCGCCTTGTCGCGGTCCGCGCGCCGCTCTACCCGTCCGAGGTTCGAGTCCTCCCTCGGGCATGGGTGTGTATGTCGACCATAGGGTAAGTTAGTTTAAGCTAGATTAAGTAGTGTGTAGGCTTAGGGACCGATGACCTCAGCAGTTTGGTCCCATAAGACCTTGCCGGCCGGTGTGGCCGTGCGGTTCTAGGCGCTTCAGTCTGGAACCGCGTGACCGCTAGGGTCGCAGGTTCGAATCCTGCCTCGGGCATGGATGTGTCTGATGTCCTTAGGTTAGTTAGGTTTAAGTAGTTCTAAGTTCTAGGGGACTGATGACCACAGATGTTAAGTCCCATAGTGCTCAGAGCCATTTGAACCAACCCATAAGACCTTACCACGAATTTCCGTTTTTTTTTTTTCTCCAGGCCATAGGGTCCTTGGTTGACCTGACGGAAAACACAACATACCCTCGATCTTAGCTAGCACAGTACTGTAATTAAAAACAAGAATGGTGAAAATTTCTGACTTTAACAAGGGAATTTTTCTTCTTTTTGCATGAGCTAACCGTGGCGTAGAAGCGCACTGCTCATTTCCCACGTAGTTAAAATATTGAAGCCAGTCAAGGCATTACAGACAGTCGTCTGACAATCTCTGAACTGCTTCCCTATCGGACTCCGAGGAATACATTTCAAACCTGCTACGTTGGTAACGAGACGATCAGCAACAGAATCCCAAGCTACGAAAAGGTCCACATTCCCTCCTACTCTTGTCCTGCATTCACCATCGTTCGGGTGAGGTGTCAGAAATCCTCGTGCTTTAGTTCCAGTGCGTTTGGCAGCTTAAATGTCTTGTTTCTCGTGACAAATCCCTTAACTTGGCTTTGGATCAGTTCTATTTCATTCAGATACTAGTGGTACAGTGACAACAGTAAAAACGCGGCAAATGTACAGTGTGCTCGACGCCGTTAAAATCATGGTTCTCTGTGTTTCTAAGACGTTTTTCACTTTGGCTCGTGGTCGACCACATCTGTCCTACAAAACAGTGGGCATATTCAAATAAAGAGTATTTGATTTTTCATTTTTCTCCAAAATATCGTTGTGTAATGTTTTCCTAACTTCAGCAACCTTTTACAAAATTTACATTTGCTATGAAAACCAGAATTTTGCGTTCGATACATAATTAGAAAGTATAAGACGTGCATTTATCTTGAAAAATGATATTTAAGTATGAGTTAATAAAGATATATTTGATGAATCCCATATTGAACTGATTTAGGTGTTCAAACCGAAAAAAAAATTATCGACGACAGCGAGATTCGAACTGCTGCCTCAAAGCATACACGAGTATCGTTTTACAACGCTGCAGATTACGCCACGCATTTAATTTGCTTATCACGTTCTATTTATTACATAGTCTTTCCTGAAAAACGTCAGGACTGATTTTTCCCTGTACGGTCGTGACACATTACATTGGCTACTAATATTTCAGAACACTATGAACAGCTTGTTTCTCGCCGTTAACGATGTTGCGCTTCCGTGTTTCAGTACGAAGGAGGAAGCAGTGTCATCCATTTTCGCGGTTCGTATTAACAGCGAGGCAATCAGAGCACAAGTTGCGTTTACGGAAACTGTGACTGTACACTTTTTTAAAATAAAAATTACATAGCTAAAATGTGATTAAGAAAAATGATGATGGCTGTTAATACATCAGAACGTCTTAAATTTTCATTTACAATGTCATAGTAATAATATACCTAGTACATAAGTTGGACCTACTTCCTAGAGCAGAACAACACCAGTGTACTGGGGTTACAGGCTGCTGACCGGTCGTCGCGCTTGTGTTTGTTTGCATCAGGTTTATTCTTACCACGGACGAAGTACAGTAACAGTCATCATTTTCCAAGCGCTTTCCACCGAGAAATTCCTTCAGTTTTGGGAACAGATGAAAGTCAGGGCTGTATGGTGGATGATCCAGTAATTCCCAATGAAATAAGTACAGTTGCATCTTTGTTCTTGCTGCAACGTCTAACAATACCACCACTTGCAAAGTAGGTTAGAAATCAGATTAATAATGTTGCTCACGCAGCATATGTTCGCTTTATCGGGCAACAACAAAGTTATTGGCTGTGAATGGTATCGTCAGAATGGAAATAATGAAGTCACTGTAAAAAAGTCATTAATCTTGAAGAGATTCCCACGTAGATTTCGTCGAAGTTATTATGACTCATCTTGTTGATTCTAGGGTGATTCCACTTTGACTGTTAGAAGGTCCAGATCTGTATTTTAGCAATATTTGAAGACCTAACAAATGCGTTTTTCAGGAAATTCTGAATGATCAAACTGTCTCAGATCAGAACAATGGTATGGTAGAAATAATTTTTGACTTGGTGTTCACGATCCACATTTTTTATTAACTTCTTGTAAACTCACATGTACTTCTTCTTAACTGTCACATCATCAAGAAAACAGTTTTGTATCAATCTTCATATATTTAATTTCCACTTTAACCAAACACAAGACTTGACTGTTCTTTTACAAAGCGAAATAACAACTTAACTTCTGAAACAAAGACTGCTCTGTGCGCATTCGCGCCAAAACGGTTACAAGTAAGTCAAAGATTATGACAGCCTCACAGAAATGAATACACACAACAACCATATCACCGTAATATACCGATACATCGAAGTACCTATACATTAATAAAACCAAATGTGAATATTGTCACAAAAATATGTCTGTTACTTCGCAGAAAAGTAGTACGATATTACTGGTATCGAGAACTGGGGTTGGAGTACCGTAATGGTCACGTAAATAAAGAACCATTACAAACGTGAGGTTGAGCATTATCGTGAAGCAGAACGGTGCCGGTGGAGAGCAGTCCCCGCCGGCGATTTTGAACGGCGCGCCTAAGCTTTAATAATGTTTGACAGTACCTCTCGGCATTTACTGTCATTCCTCTTGGCAAAAAGTCTGACAGAATGTCTTTCCGGTCCCAAAAAAAAAAAAAAAAAAAAAAAAACATGCCACTCATGGGATTGACGTTCATTCTCTGTAGACACTGCGCAATCTACGTTTTTATCAGCGGTCACTGTATGACTCAAGAGCTCGTGACCATCCTTGCGATAGCGCTCCAAATCGGGCAAAGAATGTTCCATTCACTTTGTTTTGTGTTCTTCTGTCAACATTTTCGGCATCCATCTGGCACACATTTTTTGCTGTTGTGAACTTCATCAGTAACAATGTGAAAAACTACTGGTCTGGAAACTTGTGGAAATTTCTGATGCTCCTTGTCGATAGTGAAGCTTGGCGAACTGCCTCATCAGTTTCTTATGTCAAGTCTCGATTCGTGACACTAGGGTGTGCAGATCGTTCTTCATCACGAACGTTTGTCCTTCCTTCATTAAACAGCCTACAACATTGACGCACACTTCCATCATTCATTACACCCGCACCATAAACTTCCACAAGCTGCCGGTGAGTTTCAGCGGCACGGACTTCTTGTGCATCTAAGAGCCGAATAACGGAGCGCACTTCACATCATGATGATTACTGACTCACAGCGATAAACGAAGCAATATAACCGTAGAGCCAACGCCGGCAGAGACGTGAAACGTAATGGCGGTGTAATGAAAGACTGGCCAAGATTTACGAGACGTGAAGGGACGTCACGTAACAAGCTGCGTGGACCGATGCGCTATCGGTTCTTACTTTGAAAGCGACCCTCGTAGTTGGCATTGAAGTGTTGGCTGTTTAGTGTACTGACCAAACATACATCTTGCAGCAGTGGATGTATTAGAAGAGATGGAGGAACAGATTGAACTCGTAGGGAACAGAACGAGAAACTGGGTACGACAGTGGATTCGCCGAAGACATCTGCATGAAGCATCCAGCGTGCTTCTGAAATAACTCGCAACTGCAGACCCAAAAACATCCTTTTCAACACTGATAATGTCGGAAAGTAGCTTGAGTTTTTTATTACCAGAATCTCCGGTATTCCCACCATCTTTTCCAGCTCTGTAACTGCGACTGCCTTGGCTGCTTAACATTTCCACAGCAAGCGTTCTGCGTAAAGAGAAATAAACGTAACCGTTGTATCGTCACTGCAACAAATCATGTTGCTGATCCACAAGGAAAAAATGACTTGAATGACAAAGCAGAACGAAAACAGACAATAATACGCGGTGTTAAGCAGACGGTGTTCACAAGTGACCAGTGGCGAGCCAGTGGTAAGTAGAGACTGCTTCAAAGGCTATTATTCAACTTGCTGCACTAAAGGCCATTAAAAGTGCTACACCAAAAAATGCAGATGATAAACGGGTATTCATTGGACAAATATATTATACTAGAACTGACATGTGATTACATTTGCACGCAATTTGGGTGCATAGATCCTGAGAAATCAGTACGCAGAACAACCACCTCTGGCCGTAATAACGGCCTTCATCCGTCTGGGCATTGAGTCAAACAGAGCTTGGATGGCGTGTACAGGTACAGCTGCCCATGCAACTTCAACACGATGCCACAGTTCATCAAGAGTAGTGACTAGCGTATTGTGACGAGCCAGTTGCTCGGCCACCATTGACCAGACGTTTTCAATTGGTGAGAAATCTGGAGAATGTGCTGGAAGGGCAGCAGTCGAACATTTTCTGTATCCAGAAAGGCCCGTACAGGACCTGCAACATGCGGTCGTGCAGTATCCTGCTGAAATGTAGGGTTTCGCAGGGATCGAATGAAGGGTAGAGCCACGGGTCGTAACACATCTGAAACGTAACGTCCACTGGTCAAAGTGCCGTCAATGCGAGAAAGAGGTGACCGAGACGTGTAACGAATGGCACTCCATACCATCACGCCGGGTGATACGCCAGTATGGCGATGACGAATACACGCTTCCAATGTGCGTTCACCGCGATGTCGCCAAACACGGATACGACCATCATGAAGCTGTAAACAGAACCTGGATTCATCCGAAAAAATGACGTTTTGTCATTCGTGCACCCAGGTTCGTCGTCGAGTACACCATCGCAGTCGCTCCTGTCTGTGATGCAGCGTCAAGGGTAACCGCAGCCACGGTCTCCGAGCTGATAGTCCATGCTGCTGCAAACGGCGTCGAACTGTACGTGCAGATGGTTGTTGTCTTGCAAACGTCCCCATCTGTTGACTCAGGGATCGAGACGTGGCTGCACGATCCGTTACAACCATGCGGATAAGATGCCTGTCATCTCGACTGCTAGTGATACGAGGCCGTTGGGATCCAGCACGACATTTCGTATTACCCTCCTGAACCCACCGATTCCATTTGTGCTGTCATTGGATCTCGACCAATGTGAGCAATGTCGCGATACGATAAACTGCAATCGCGATAGGCTACAATCCGACCTTTATCAAAGTCGGAAACGTGATGGTACGCATTTCTCCTCTTTTCACGAGGCATCACATCAACGTTTCACCAGGCAACGCCGGTCAACTGCTGTTTGTGTATAAGAAATCGGTTGGAAACTTCCTCATGTCACCACGTTGTAGGTGTTGCCACCGGCGCCAACCTTGTGTGAATGCTCTGAAAAGCTAATCATTTGCATATCACAGCATCTTCTTCCTGTCGGTTAAATTATGCGTCTGTAGCACGTCATCTTCGTGGTGTAGCAATTTTAATGGCCAGTAGTGTAGATCGGGCTCACTAAACCGTTGCACTTACCAACTTCACAATTAAACCGTTTCGCTTACCTATTTTACTAAACAATGTCCTTCAGACACTTTAAGTTCATAAATAACTCACCACATGGCTAAATTGTGTGAACCAGCCTCGAGCGACGACTGAGGCGGTACAAGAAGCAACGCCACTGAACAGTGTATGGGTGCTAAACGAGTGATATGAAACACGCTACATCCTGTGGTAATCCGATGGGAGACCTACGCAGTTTGTGGGTGGTGCAATGTGATTGATTTATGGGTGTCCGCAGCTCGTGGTCGTGCGGTAGCGTTCTCGCTTCCCACGCCCGAGTTCCCGGGTTCGATTCCCGGCTGGATCAGGGATTTTTCTCTGCCTCGTGATGACTGGCTGTTGTGTGATGTCCTTAGGTTAGTTAGGTTTAAGTAGTTCTAAGTTCTAGGGGACTGATGACCTTAGCTGTTAAGTCCCGTAGTGCTCAGAGCCATTTGAACCATTTTTGATTTATGGGAGCGGAAATGTTGCCTGCAGAATAGCACAGACAACGTGACATGAAATTCTCTCCTACATTTGTTGTTTGCTCAACGATTTAGACAATAGTTTAACGACGAAGTTTTTTCGTTTATACGAAAGACCTCCCCAAACTGCCTGAGTCTGCGTCAGGCAGCCACACACGGAAGTCGGTACATGTTTTCGTGAACCTCCGAGGACATGCGGTGACTCCATAGCTAGAAGCATCTTTCTCTTTGTTCGAGACTGAAACCGTTCGCGCATTATTGCGAATAACGTGTTTCATTTGTACGAAGCAGCTGCATGATACGATTAGAATGTCATCATCCACGTAGGAATTGATGAGTTTTATGTTCTTCCGACTCATTGTTTGCGGACTATAGAATAGTAGTCATAGCTCCATAAATTGTGGCTAGCGTCTCAGTATATATGGAAAGTGATTGAAGAACGGTGGAACTATGAGAAGGCCAGGAGCTGTTTGGCGCCCACGTCTTGTCACGGAACATGGACGGTTGCCTGCTTTGTGAAGATGCGTTTACACCTGTGCGGCTTGCGTCCAGTTGTCGTGCAACTGTGCTCGCCTCATACATAAGTAGAGGTACGCGTATAGCTTGCATGCGTCTTCCTCGGCATCTGTATTCACACTGGACGCCTCTACCTCCCTGCGGGAAAGCCTACAACCGCGCTGGGAGTAGCCGCAAAACGCACAGGTGTAAACGCGCCTTAAACAGTGTGGGTGGCGACCTGTGGCACGTAACGACAGAGTAGAATGCTGGTGCAGACAGAACTGTTTTGAGGCATCCCATTCACCGCACATCATTCAACACGGGGCTTCGCATCGTACGTCCACTACGTATTACCGAGCTGATCCCACCGACATCGTCAATTACGATTTTAGTGATCACAGAATCATCGAGATTGGACCGAGGATCAGTGGAAAAGTGTCGCCTAGTCGGATGAATCACTTTTGTTGTTCCACCAGATCGACGGCCATGTCACGATACGCTCTTATCCAAGCGGAGGGTTGCTAGAAACAACACTGAACGACGGGTGCAGTCCGATGTGCTATGAGCGACATTCATCCTCCCTTCCGAGGGGCCTGTGATAGTAATCTAAGGCACCACGACGGAGCTGTGGACAATGTGTGTGGTGTCACCGCTAGACACCACACTTGCTAGGTGGTAGCTTAAATCGGCCGCGGTCCATTAGTACATGTCGGACCCGCGTGTCGCCACTGTCAGGATCGCAGACCGAGCGCCACCACAAGGCAGGTCTCGAGAGACTGACTAGCACTCGCCCCAGTTGTACGACGACGTTGCTAGCGACTACACTGACGAAGCCTTTCTCTCATTTGCCGAGAGACAGTTAGAATAGCCTTCAGCTAAGTTAATGGCTACGACCTAGCAAGGCGCCATTTGTACCATTGCATGTATCTCAAGATAGTCTCACTTGTATCATCAAGAATGCTGTATACCAAAGGACGATATAAAAGTTAAGTGTTCTAGTAGCTACGTTCTTTTCTTTATCACATTCATTACGAATCCTGTTCCAGACTTCGCGCCAGTCGGCGTGTGTGTACGTGTGCCTTTCGGCTACCCGTCACTGTGGACTGGCTGCCTTGTCAGTCCACTACAATGTGAACATTACTGCGGACCACGTAAATCCATTCGTATTTTCTCTGACGGCGACGGCGTTTTCCCGTAAGATAACTGTCTGTGTCACAAGGCCAGTATCCCGCTACACCGGTCTGAGGAGCGTGATATGAGCTCACGTTGATGTCTTGACCACAAAATTCACCTGATTTGAACCCTGTGGAAAACATCTGGGGCGGTATCGAAAGTCAGCTCTGCGCCCACAAACCACCCGCCCATAGCTTTGTCAATGTTGACATGTCAAATTTTTATGTCAAAGAAATTTGATAGTGTAATAGGGAACTTTGTCAAATCTCGCCTGTCGTCAAATAAATATGATCAAATCTAGGGTCTCGCTGTAGATTTGATCATGAAAGTCGTTTGTCTTCTGTTCACTCCAATGTGAAATGTAACCGCTTCGAGCGCTGGTGTCGCTACAGCTATTTCACGTCTCCTTGGCGTGTTTGTAAGAAATGGCTTAAAAGTTGGGGTGTGCCTTCAACTCTTTTTTTTATATTTTTAATAAACTTGCCTCGACAAGGTTGGAGCTGAGCAAGGGGCACAGTGCATCCTATTAATTGTATGTTGATTGGCAGTTGGAATATGCTGCAGAGGACTTCATGTCCATAGTCACAGCTACAGGCATCCACCTCTACATCTGGAAACATCCAGGCAGCTTTTCAGCACGCTGAATACAGAATAGAAAATAAAAAATTTTTTTCTTAGCTTTCTATTCTACTTTGTTTATCCTTGAACTCCAGATGCCACAAGTTAAAAAGCCCTTCATCTGTTTCGTGCTTATTAATTTTGTGGTTGTTGGAACACTAATACCATTATTCAAAAATAAAAATAGTTCTTATTGTCCATGTAGTGTACTAAACATTATTTTACATTCACATATTGCCCCTTCAATGCTTTAAAAATCGCTTCAACCTTTCTGGAATTATTTTGGTTAACGTGCAATGTGATATTCGAGTGCTGTGTTGTAAACTAGAGTAGCTCTCTCCTGTGTGAACAAATCCCAGTGCCACAGTTTGCCCGTATTCTGCACATATAGCATTTCTCAAGAGAGTATTCTCTTTTGTAATATGAGAAGCCACTTTAGTGAGCAAATACTGAAATACACTCTCACCCATTCGTAAGTAATTTACGGCCTCCAGTAGCTGCTCTCGTAACACATTTTGCTGAATGCTTTTGCTATCTCGACGTAATACCTATGACTTCATCCAAGTATGTTTCCTTTTTTTCCGCTTTTCATCCAAACACACACACACACACACAAACACACAGTGCAATTGTGGTACTAGCAACTGCAGCACTTAATAAGAGGTTGTTGTGCGCCATCTTGAATTTTGATGAAAAATACGACGAAGTGTAATAACTCTTTTTAGCTCGACGTCAAATATCTTCGTCAAACAAATTTGTCGAATATTTGATCAAATCTTTGATCAAATCCTTGTCAGAGAAATATGACAGTGTAATACCGGCCTCAAGCGACCTTTACGTAGACATCTGGTGCCGTATAGCTCCGAAAAATGTTGGGCTCGTGAAATAAGGAAAGACATTCCCCAATTTCCCTGCTAAAATTACACTTTTCTTCCGAGTGAAAGTACATTTTTCCTTGTTAAGTGACAATATACTCTCCCTAGGCGATGTAAAACTTATCAATCCTTCGAACGGTAGAGGTTTAATGCACGGACGTAGAACGTCCCGGCAATTTAGGAAACGAAACGTAGCAAAAAACAACACGTTTTTCCAGAGATCTTTGATGAGCTGCAACATGTAGCTACACTGCATGTTAACATTAAGAATGTATAAATACGAACTGCATCAAATACAGTATTGTAGCTCCGGAAACATTAAAATAGATATTTCGCTGCGTGATGCGCTTTTGTCAGGTAATAACAGC
The DNA here is from genome assembly GCF_023898315.1 of Schistocerca nitens. Taxonomy (NCBI): domain Eukaryota; kingdom Metazoa; phylum Arthropoda; class Insecta; order Orthoptera; family Acrididae; genus Schistocerca; species Schistocerca nitens. The sequence continues at coordinate 208,956,268 of NC_064623.1, forward strand.
TCATGCCACGTTATCACTCCAACCAAAGACAGCAAATATTCAGAGCATAGTATATACAGACCAAAGATAACATAGATGCGGATAACGTAATTTTCCTGAAACCAACATCTAAGTCGTGTGACTCGGGGCACGAAGCCGAGCATACCGTTACGCATTTATAGTGCACAATTTATGACATTTTTGTTATGGGTCAAATGTCGTGCTTTTTACTAGATGCAGAAGTAAAGACCTTCACATATGGTCAGATAAGTTTTCATTTGTATTCCTACAGATTACGTAAGGTGATGAAAACCTTAGCTGTGTAAGTGAATTACTTTAAAATACTTGCAAAGGTATTTCCTTAAGTTGAAAGTTACGATGTGGTGGTTGGATGTAAAACTTGGTAAATGACTAAGATTTTGAGACGATATATCGTTAATTTCTAGCCCACTACACCAGTGTAACCAACGTTGTGTAATATATTTCGCTTCGTATCTTGATATCGTTCCGGTATCTATAATGGACTAAGCAAAGCTCAGAAAACATACGTGCTTATTTTGTGTAAAGACCTGACTTTATTCACATAAACGAATTTCTTTTCTTATAAAAGCTTACTGTAGCATTTCACACATATTCCTGTGGAAACGTTAGAAAACTAACGCAGAGTTAGAAGTTGTTACTTTGTCTTCCGCTCCTGTGGAAGCGGCGAACTACAAGAATTCACAGTAGAAAAAAATGAAAACATTCTGTCGCTTGTAAAGAGAACTGTCAATACGTTTTAGCTTGACCACACGTAAAAACGATAACCATTGCTTTATTATCAGGAATTTCGGAGAAAGTATGTCAACTTCACTACTACATGTGTAAGACTAGTGCTACAGTTCGTTGAACTTAGATGTTGGTTTCAAGCGTTAACACGGCAGTGATAGGCACATGCGCGGTCTATGTTATAAATGATCTATGATAGTACACGTGCTGCACTCAGTCAATAGCAACATCACTGTTAAGTAGCACGAACGTATAAATAGGAAAAAATAAGCTTTCACATATAATATTGGGCGTCAAAAACTTTCGCTGTATTTTTTTTCGGAGGGTGTGGTTAAGGAAGGTCCAAAGAGCACAGTTTACATTGCAGCAGTTGAATATTTCTGACAAGCAAGATTATAAATTTCATTGCTGTGCAGCGAACATTTTTCGTGATTACCTGTCTGAATACATTTTCCGTCGAGCACTTTCACTTTTCCATAGAAAAGCCAGTTACGTTTGAAATTGCTCAAGAACTCACCTCTCACTTTTTAAAGGATAATTATACTTTTTGCCATCGTTATTGCGTAATTTATAACCATAAAAGAACTAAAATAAATATAGAAGCTAATCTTTTTTGAGCTTGTATTACCCTTCAAGATATGTCAAACACAAATGTGCCAGTTACATTTTAAGTAATGGCATAAATGGCTACTCTTCTAGGCACGAAATTTTTCTAAGTAGCTGGTCCTCAGAGTGTTAAGTTTGAACGAGAGTCAAACGCTCTCTGAGTTACGAAATTAATCCCCCGTTCCCGCACGTAAACTATTCAGATTGCGTAAAAGGAAATGTGCTTTGAAAACACGATTCGCAATATACTCCTGCGACCCGTTAGAAATATGAACAGGTGTGGTGTCACGCTCACTGAAAGCATGTTGTTGTTAGTTACGAAATATTGCATAGTCTTTGTCCTAAAGCTTTTCATACATTTCATTGCCGATTATTGTGCGTGCACTGTGTTTTGTTGTTGTAAATTGCGCATTTTATTTGCAACTACAGTTTTATTTTGATGCTATTCTCGTTTACGTTTGATTGGTGCAGTATTATTCTGCAGAAGATTGGATAAAGTAAAATTATTTTTTAAGTAATAGCTCTTACCAGCCAAACTGAAAACTAAAACAATGAAAACTTACGGGATATACAGGGTGAAAAGTATTTAAACCGACAAACTCTGGGAGGTTGTAAGGGACATCAGAACAAATATTTTTCCCTAATGTCATTTTTTCCTATGAGGATTATTTAAACCGGTGGAGGCCGTATTACGCTCTTCAGTTGTTAGAGGACGTATTACGATCTTCATTTGTAGGCAACTGCTGTCCACCAGTGTAGTAGTGCACTGTCCCTGTTACCTAATGGAGCGATACACCTGGAGTGAGTACACTGATATGGTTGGTGCGTAATACGTAGCGCACCACAACGGACGAGCTGCACAGCGTGTTTATCAACAACAATATCCTGATCGCCGTATCCAGCATCATGCGACCTTTGCTGCTGTGTACCAACGTCTGCGTGAGACCGGGTCATTTAGCAGATTACCTGGACAGGGACGCCGTCGCACGGTAAGAACGTTGTAATTTGAGGAAGCTGTCTTGCAAGTCCTTCGAGAGCAATTGTTACGTCCATTTCACTTACAGCGTGTCCACAACCTGGAACCAGTTGATCATCCACCCAGAGCACAGTTTTCGTAGTGGTACATGGGAGGCTGTGAAATGCATCCTACATTTCCATCCTCTGTGTTGTTTACCGGTGAAGCAACGTTCGGGGTGATGGAATCTTCAACATGCACATTACGCAATTTTGGAGTAAGGATAACTCAATGCCACAGTTACTAGCGCTCATCAAGTGCGGTTCTTCGTTAATGTGTGGGTCGGTGTTGTTGGGGACTAATTGGGCCATATCTGCTATCTAAGCCTTTAAATGACAAGCACTATTACAATTTTCTCGCCAGAGCATTGCCAGAATTGCTGGAAGACGTCCAGCTCCCTACAAGACAACGCATGTGGTTCCAACATGACGGGGCGCCGGCACATTTCAGTCGTCGTGTGCGTCGATTCCTGGACCGACGGTTCCCAGAAACGTGGTGGTCCTTTACCATGGCCTGCTCGATCCCCAGATATGTCCCCTCTGGACTTTTTTGTTGATTTAATTAATTTGTTGCCAGAGAAACCTTTCACTATCGGTTTAAATACTCCTCATAGGAAAAAATGACATTAGGGAAAGATATTTGCTTTGATGTCCCCTACAACCTCCCAGAGTTTGTTGGTTTAAATACTTTTCACCCTGTATATGAGACCACCCGATTAGCAGCGTGTTTGTCCACTTTGAACGCGTTACAGCTGACAAGCTGACAGCTTACAGCTGACAATGCGTCCACTTTTCTAACGTAAACAGGTAGTTTAAACGCCGACAGGCGCTGAATTCTGACACCGACTGTGACTTGTGTGGTATCCGAAGTCGCCTTCAGCGGCGTAGCATGTGTGGAGGTTAGTAACAAGAAAACAGCGCAGAAAACCACTGTTCCCGTGTCATAAGACGGCACACATGCGCTGTGTTATTCCATCATTCCGGGGAAGTTGTTCTTAGACCAGAGATTACTGCGCATGCTCTCTTTCTACATCTACACCTGCATCCATACCCCGCAAGCCACCTGACGGTGTGTGGCAGAGGGTACCTTGACTACCTCTATCGGTTCTCCCTTCTATTCCAGTCTCGTATTGTTTGTGGAAAGCAGGATTGTCGGTATGCCTCTGTGTGGGCTCTAATCTCTCTGATTTTATCCTCATGGTCTCTTCGCGAGATATACGTAGGAGACAGCAATATACTGCTTGAGCTCTCGGTGAAGGTATGTTCCCGAAACTTCAACAAAAGCCCGTACCGAGCTACTGAGCGTCTCTCCTGCAGAGTCTTCCACTGGAGTTTATCTGTCATCTCTGTAACGCTTTAGCGATTACTAAATAATCCTGTAACGGAGCGCGCTGCTCTCCGTTGGATCTTCTCTATCTCTTCGATCAACCCTATCTGGTACGGATCCCACACTGCTGAGCAGTATTCAAGGAGTGGGCGAACAAGCGTACTGTAACCTACTTCCTTTGTTTTCGGATTGCATTTCCTTAGGATTCTTCCAATGAATCTCAGTCTGGCATCTGCTTTACCGACGACCAACTTTATATGACATTCTATTTTAAATCACTCCTAATGCGTACTCCCAGATAATTTATGGAATTAACTGCTTCCAGTTGCTGACGTGCTATATTGTAGCTAAATGATAAGGGATCTATCTTTCTATGTATTCACAGCACATTACACTTGTCTACATTGAGATTCAATTGTCATTCCCTGCACCATGCGTCAATTCGCTGCAGATCCTCCTGCATTTCAGTACAATTTTCCATTGTTACAACCTCTCGATATACCACAGCATCATCCGCAAAAAGCCTCAGTGAACTTCCGATGTCATCCACAAGGTCATTTATGTATATTGTGAATAGCAACGTTCCTACGACACTAACCTGTGGCACACCTGAAATCACTCTTCCTTCGGAAGACTTCTCTCCATTGAGAATGACATGCTGCGTTCTGTTATCTAGGAACTCTTCAATCCAATCACACAATTGGTCTGATGGTCCATATGCTCTTACTTTTTTCATTAAACGACTGTGGGGAACTGTATCGAACGCCTTGAGGAAGTCAAGAAACACGGAACCCGTGTTTATGGCCCTCTGAGGCTCGAGGACGTGTCCAAAATTCCGTGATTTCTAGATACGTAATCGCCGGTTATTTCCTCTTTTTTCGAGAGCTCTGATAAGACTGCAACAAGCTTCGAGATAAACTGTGAACACTCAGCGTGTCTTATCTGGCGAGATACGTGAGCGGATAAACCAGTAGCGCAGAACGCAATATCTCCGGCGGAGTGCGTTGATTAGAAACGAATGCGTCCCCGAGTGAAGATCCCACGTCGTGTATGCTAGACAGCGCTGAGGTTCAAAAGACGTTCTTCAGCGGTGCAGCAGCTGCGGGAGAAATATTCTCGTGAGAAGATTCATGAAGCCATAACTGTCCGAGGGACCTCTAGATGTGGCACAGTTCTAAATATACGTATGCGCAGTGTTGCAGATGGCGGAAATCTGGATTCTACTGTAGCACATTTTCGCATTCACGTCTGTTCTCCGCGCGATACCGTACGGTTGTGGTAAATGGTACTTAGCGAACCAGGAGAAAGCTCGCGGGATAAAATATTAGTAACTCTTTTAGAGGAGCACCGTGGTGGCTTTGGAGCGCCGCAGAGGGTGTGCATCTGATACCCCGCCCTGAAATATATGAAGGTGGTGAAGTGGTGTATGTCCACCAGTCGTCTATATTGAAATAGCGGAGTTTAGACGTGGAAACGTTTTAGAGAATGGTAGGTGAAAACTACCGTGTTTGGACGTGACTATGACAACCATGTGAATTACACTGAAGCGTCAAAGAAACTGGTGTAAGTTGTTGTTGTTGTTGTTGTTGTTGTTGTGGTCTTCAGTCCTGAGACTGGCTTGATGCAGCTCTCCATGCTACTCTATCCTGTGCAAGCTTCTTCATCTCCCAATGCCTGCTGCAACCTACATCCTTCTGAATCTGTTTAGTGTATTCATCTCTTGGTCTCCCTCTACTATTTTTACCCTCCACGCTGCCCTCCAATACTAAATTGATGATCCCTTGATGCCTCAGAACATGTCCTACCAACCGATCCCTTCTTCTAGTCAAGTTGTGCCACAAGCTCCTCTTCTCCCCAATTCTATTCAATACCTCCTCATTAGTTATGTGATCTACCCATCTAATCTTCAGCATTCTTCTGTAGCACCACATTTCGAAAGCTTCGATTCTCTTCTTGTCCAAACTATTTATCATCCACGTTTCACTTCCATACATGGCTGCACTCCATACAAACACTTTCAGAAACGACTTCCTGACACTTAAATCTATACTCGATGTTAACATATTTCTCTTCTTCAGAAATGCTTTCCTTGCCATTGCCAGTCTAAATTTTATATCCTCTCTACTTCGACCATCATCAGTTATTTTGCTCCCCAAATAGCAAAGTTCCTTTACTACTTTAAGTGTCTCATTTCCTAATCTAATTCCCTCAGCATCACCCGACTTAATTCGACTACATTCCATTATCCTCGTTTTGATTTTGTTGATGTTTATCGTATATCCTCCTTTCAAGACACTGTCCATTCCATTCAACTGCTCTTCGAAGCCCTTTGCTGTCTCTGAGAATTACAATGTCATCGGCGAACCTCAAAGTTTTTATTTCTTCTCCATGGATTTTAATGCCCACTCCGAACTTTCCTTTTGTTTCCTTCACTGCTTGCTCAATATACAGATTGAATAACATCGGGGCTACAACCCTGTCTCACTCCCTTCCCAACCACTGCTTCCCTGTCATGTCCCTCGACTCTTATAACTGCCATCTGGTTTCTGTACAAATTGTAAATAGCTTTTCGCTCCCTGTATTTTACCCCTGCCATCTTCAGAATTTGAAAGAGAGTATTCCAGTCAACATTGTCAAAAGCTTTCTCTAAGTCTACAAATGCTGGAAACGTAGGTTTGCCTTTCCTTAACCTAGCTTCTAAGATAAATCGTGGGGTCAGTATTGCCTCACGTGTTGCGATATTTCTACGGAATACAAACTGATCTTCCCCGAGGTCGGCTTCTACTGGTTTTTCGAATCGTCTGTAAAGAATTCGCGTCAGTATTTTGCAGCCGTGACTCATTAAAATGATAGTTCTGTAATTTTCACATCTGTCAACACGTGCTTTCTTTGGGTGTAGGTATGCGTATTCAAATACAGAGATATGAAAACAGGCAGAATACGACGATGAGGTTGGCACCGCCTGTATAAGGCGGCAAGTGTCTGACGCAGTTGTTAGATCGGTTACTGCTGCTACAATGGCAGGTTGTCAAGATTTAAGTGAGTTTGAAGGTGGTGTTATGGTCGGCTCACGAGCGATGCGACACAGCATCTCCAAGATAGCGATGAAGTGGGATTTTCCCGTACGACCGTTTCATGAGTGTACCGTGAATAACAGGAATCTGGTAAAATGTCAAATCTTCGACATCGCTGCCGCTGAAAAAAGATCCTTCTAGAACGGGACCAACGACGACTGAAAAGACTCGTTCAGCGTGACAGAAGTGCAACCCTTCCGCAAATTGCTGCTGATTTCAATGCTGGGCCACCAACAAGTGCCAGCATGCGAACCATTCAACGCAACATCATCGATATGGGCTTTCGGGGAGCCCAAGGCCCACTCGTGTACGGTTGATGACTGCACGACACACAGCTTTGCGCCTCGCCTCGGTCCGTCAACACCGACAATGGACTGTTGATGACTGGAAACATGTTGCTTGGTCTGACGAGTCTCGTTTCAAATTGCATCGAGCGGATAGTCGTGTACGGATATGCAGACGAAATCTTCAAATGTGTGTGAATTCCTAAGGGACCAAACTGCTGGGGTCATCGGTTCCTAGACTTAAACTAACTAACGCTGAGAACAGCACACACACACACACACACACACACACACACACACACACACACACACACACACACATGCCCGAGGGAGGACTCGAACCTCCGGCGGCAGGGGCCGCGCAATCCGTGACATGGCGCCTCAAACTGCGCATCCACTCCGCGCCGCTATGGACACGAATTCATGAATCCACGCAACCAGCATGTCAGCAGAGGAGTGTTCAAGATGGTGGAGGCTGCGTGCGTGTAACGTTGGAGTGATACGGGACCTCTGATACGTTTAGATACGACTCTGACACGTGATACGTACGTAAGCATCCTGTCTGATCACCTGCATCCACTGTGCATTCCGATGGACTTGGGCAATTCCAACAGGTCAACGCGGTACCCCACACGTCCAGACTTGCTACAGAGTGGCTCCAGGAAGATTCTTCTGAGTTTAAACAGCTACACTGCCCACCAAACTCCCCGGACAGTAACATTATTGACCACATGTGGAAATCCTTGCAACGTGCTCTTCGGAAGAGTTCTCCACCTTTTCGTACTCTCACGGATTTATGGACAGCTGTGCAGGATTCATGGTGTAAATTCCCTCCAGCACTACTTCAGACATTAGTCGAGTCCATGCCATGACATGTTGCGGCACTTCTGCGTGTTCGCGGGGGTCCTACACCATATTAGGGAGGTGTACCAGTTTCCTGGCTTTTCAAGGTAAATTCTCTGATTTGTTGCCGTATCAACGCGAAGTCCAACGTGTCTACAAGGAATGGTGTACCACTTGCACCATTCAAAATGTCGTAGAAACACTGGTCGTAAAAATATTCTAACCCATGGGGGCAAGAGACGAGGATCATGCCTCGTCTATGACAATCTCTTTCTAACCCGGCAGAAATTGCTGCTGTCAGTAGACGCACGAGCTACACTGCGAAGGGAACTATATGCAATGGACATTTGGAGTCGGGTACTTTGCAGACGGCCATTGGTCACCGCGGCACATGAAACTGCACGTCCTGAATGGGCCAAACAACGCAGATGAGTGGAGGCCTGTAGTGTTGTTCGGCGAGTCGCGACTACGCCTCTTTTGAAACGACGCGAGGTGACGAGTGCATCGAAGTCGCAGTGAGACGTTTGAGCGGCAGTTCAGGCCAGTTCATGCCAGAGGTGCTTCTGTGACGTTTTGGTGTGCCTTTCGTGCACCTCAGGCCAAAACGCTCTGCTTACCGTGCACACGAACCATCACTTTTAATTGAACACTATGACAATGGCCGTGTTCACAGGGCTGCATGTGTACGTTCTTGGTCTGACGAACACTTAGGCGTCCATGAGTCACCAGCCTTGTGACTGGTTCGATGCGGCCTGCGACGAAGTCTCCTCCTGCTCCAATCTCTTCATTTCAGAGTACCACTTCCACCCTTCGTCCTCAGTTCTTTGCTGTCTGTATTCCAATCTCTTCCGTCGCCAACAGTTTTTACCCTCTACGCTCCCCTCCACGACCACGGAGGTTCATCCCTGATGCCTTGACACACGCCCCCTATCATGTCCGTCCTTCTTGTCAGTGTTTTCCATATACCGGGTGATCAAAAAGACAGTATAAATTTGAAAACTTGATAAACCACGGAATAATGTAGGTATAGACACACATGCTTGGAATAACATGGGGTTTTATTAGAACAAAAAAAAAACACCCCATATTGCTAGACGCGTGAAAGATCTCTTGCGCGCGTTGTTTGGTGATGATCGTGTGCTCAGCCGCCACTTTCGTCATGCTTGGCCTCCCAGGTCCCCAGACCGCAGTCCGTGCGATTATTGGCTTTGGGGTTAACTGAAGTCGCAAGTGTATCGTGGACATCTCTAGGGATGCTGAAAGACAACATCCGACGCCAATGCCTCATCATAACACCGGACATGCTTTACAGTGCTGTTCACAACGTAATTACTCGACTACAGCTATAGTTGAGGAATGTTGGGGGACATATTGAGCATTTCCTGTAAAGAACATCATCTTTGAAACTTGAAACTTCCTGGCAGATTAAAACTGTGTGCCCGACCGAGACTCGAACTCGGGACCATTGCCTTTCGCGGGCAAGTGCTCTACCACTGAGCTACCGAAGCACGACTCACGCCCGGTACTCACAGCTTTACTTCACCCGAGTTCGAGTCTCGGTCGGGCACACAGTTTTAATCTGCCAGGAAGTTTCATATCAGCGCACACTCCGCTGCAGAGTGAAAATCTCATTCTGGAAACATCATCTTTGCTTTGTCCTACTTTGTTATGCTAATTATTGATATTCTGATCAGATGAAGCGCCATCTGTGGGACATTTTTTGAATTTTTGTATTTTTTTGGTTCTAATAAAACCCCATGTCTTTCCAAGCATGTGTGTCAATTTGTACCTCTCTATCTACATTATTCCGTGCTTTATTCAGTTTTCAAATTTATACTGACTTTTTGATCACCCGATATTCTTGTCATAGCCGATTTCCAGAGAGCCTCCTCCTTGCCTATCTTTTCCGTCCACCTAATTTTCAACAATCTTCCGCAGCACCACATCTCAAACGCTTCGATTCTCTTCTGTTCTAGTTTTCCCAAAGTCCATGATTAACTAACAAATATAGCTCTGAGCACTATGGGACTTAACTTCTCAGGTCATCAGTCCCCTAGACTTAGAACTACTTTAACTAACCTAATGACATTAACACATCCATGCCTGAGGCAGGATTCGAACCTGCGACCGTAGCAGCAGCGCGATGGTCGCATCCGTGTTTGGCGACATCGCGGTGAACGCACATTGGAAGAGTGTATTCGGCATCGCCTTACTCGCGTATCACCCGGCGTGATGGTATGGGGTGCCATTGGTTACACGTCTCTGTCACCTCTTGTTCGCATTGACGGCACTTTTAACAGTGGGCGTTACATTTCAGATGTGTTCGGACCCGTGGCTCTACCCTTCATTCGATCCTTGCGAAACCCTACATTTCAACAGGATAATGCACGACTGCATGTTGCAGGTCCTGTACGGGCCTTTCTGGAGAGAGAAAATGTTCGCCTGCTGCCTTGGCCAGCACATTCTCCAGGTCTCTGACCAATTGAAAACGTCTGGTTAATGGTGGCCGACAAACTGGCTCGTCACAATACGCCAGTCACTACTCTTGATGAACTGTGGTATCGTGTTGAAGCTGCATGGGCAGCTGTACCTGTACACGCCATCCAAGCTCTTTTTGACTCAATGCCCAGGCGTATCAAGGCCTTTATTACGGCCAGAGGTTGTTGTTCTGGGTACTCATTTCTCAGGATCGCCGGCCGGTGTGGCCGTGCGGTTCTAAGCGGTTCAGTCTGGAACCGCGTGACCGCTACGGTCGCAGGTTTGAATCCTGACTCGGGCATGGATGTGTGTGGTGTCCTTAGGTTAGTTAGGTTAAAGTAGTTCTAAGTTCTAGGGGACTGATGACCACAGCTGTTAAGTCCCATAGTGCTCAGAGCCATTTTTCTCAGGATCTATGCACCCAAATTGCGTGAAAATGTAATTACATGTCAGTTGTAGTATAATATATTTGTCCAACGAATACCCGTTTATCATCTTCATTTCTTCTTGGTGTAGCGATTTTAATGGCCAGTAGTGTATATATTGCGTATCACCCAACTTTCCCTGTATCTTTCTGATACTTTTCCCAGAATTTCGAACATCTTGCACCATTTCACATAGTCGAATGCTTTTTCCAGGTCGACAGTTCCTATCAGAATATTTTGATTTTTCTTCATTCTTCGTTCCATTATTAATCCCATCGTCAAGAGTGCCTTTCTGGCCCCTTTACGTTTCGCAAAGCCAAACTGACCATCATCCAACAGATCCCCAGTTTTCTTTTCCGTTCTTCAGTATATTACTCTTGTCACCAACTTGGATGCATGAGATGTTAAGCCGACTGTATTATACGTTTCATACGTGTCTACCTTTGGATGATATTATTCCGGAAGTACTGTGAAAGATCATTGCTGAGAACACCAACCCCATACCAGATTGCAGCAGCCTAACAAGTCGGCAGTCGCTGGACATCGCCTGACGGAACTGCATGGTTCTGAGACAGACGTCCAAATTCTGGGAGTGTGTAATGAAGGAACCTATTCAGATTCGAGTAAGGGAATGCCTGATACGTGATAGCGGGTACGTACTTAGCAAGGCTGCGACCCAGCTATTAGAATGGTGAGGAAGAGGAATGAGATACGAGACAACGAAATGACTTCGGAGGGAGGCGGAGGAACAGCAGAGGTACCGCCAGTGCGCGCAGCTGGACGCGAACTTCGAACGGAACAGTCCGCAGCTCGTGGTCGTGCGGTAGCGTTCTCGCTTCCCGCGCCCGGGTTCCCGGGGTCGATTGCAGGCGGGGTCAGGGATTCTGGGTGTTGTGTGATGTCCTTAGGTTAGTTAGGTTTAAGTAGTTCTAAGTTCTAGGGGACTTATGACCATAGATGTTAAGTCCCATAGTGCTCAGAGGCATTTTTTTTTTTTTTTTGAACGGAACACTGTGTCGATGGGGGCAGTACGGCTAGGGGTGCTGGGCGCGAACTGACGAGGGAGCAGCCAATCAGAGGGAGAGAAAGGGGGGAGGGGGAGATGATGGCAATGTGGCCCTTTGGCGAAATATTGCGCGCGATGGGCACACATCCGGCAGTTCACCCGTGAAATGGTTCAAATGGCTCTGAGCACTATGGGACTTACCTTCTGAGGTCATCAGTCCCCTAGAACTTAGAACTACTGAAACCTAACACACCTAAGGACATCACGCACATCCATGCCCGAGGTAGGATTCGAACCTGCGACCGTAGCAGTCGCGCGGTTCCGGACTGAAGCGCCTAGAACCGCTCGGCCACCGCGGCCGGCCCCGTGAAATATTTCGACAGCTTTCAATTGCTCGGTTTCGGAACAGGCAAAAACGTTTAACCTGAATAGTGTACTTGACGACGCTGAATAATCTGTTAAGATTGTTGCATGTGCAATAGCAGGGAACCGTCTAGTTCTACGAGTAAATGTCAATAAGGCAATTTTTGTTTCAAGTGCCGTAATACTGAGGCACTAAGTTTTTTTTGTTGTGATAATACAAGCGCAGGAGTAACGCAGTGATGTTTTAACCAGTAAGACGGCAGGCTGCAAAAATCGTTTCTCACATGTTTTAAAATTTTTACAAGAGAATAACAAAATGAAATACAATATAAAATTTTTCAGTGTGAGTTGTTTAATTCTAGGAACCTTATGTGATACAGTTTATGGTAAAATTCCATTTGCTGTTGAGAAGGAAATGGCAATATCGTCAATAGATATCTCCGTTTTGCAACTAATAAACGTGAGTGGTCTTTCAAATCAACTACGGCGTGGCATACATCAGTCACGGTCTTTCCTCTTTTGAAAACCTTAGACTTTCCATTCTTCCGTTTGAGATGGACGAGTATGAGACAGTGTGATCATACAATGAAATTTTCACTCTACATCGGAGTGTGCGCTGATATGAAACTTCCTGGCAGATTAAAACTGTGTGCCGCACCGAGACTCGAACTCGGGACCTTTGTCTTTCGCGGGCAAGTGCTCTACCATCTGAGCTACCCAAGCACGACTCACGCCCCATCCTCACAGCTCTACTTCTGCCAGTACCTCGCCTCTTACCTCCCAAACTTCACAGAAGCTCTCCTGCGAACCTTGCAGAACTAGCACTCCTGGAAGAAAGACAAAGTCCCGAGTTCGAGTCTCGGTCCGGCACACAGTTTTAATCTGCCAGGAAGTTTCATATCAGCGCACACTCCGCTGTTCTCCACAAATCCTTTCTTCGAGGAGTGCTAGCTCTGCACGGTTCGCAGGAGAGCTTCTGTGAAGTTTGGCAGACAGGAGACGAGGTACTGTCGGAATGAAACTCAGGTAGTTGGTTGGTTCGTCGGCTGTCTGTCGGTTGGGTTGCTTCCGATTTAGAGATTGTTGGTCAGGCTGCCTGTCTCGCCTAAACGGGCGTTAGAGTTACAATTCCAGGCCGACTCTCGGAAACTTCCGAGCGCCGTTCCGTGTCTGTTACATAGTAAATCCCCTGTTTCAGTTTGTTATTTGGTTGATGTGTGGCCTTCAGTCACGTTTTTATATATTCTGCTGTCTTGCTCTTCAGGCATAAGATTGTTATTCCTTATATGGGGCTTCCAGCCGAATTTTACATCAAATCTTTTAGGGCTTAATCCGTTAAATTATTTGGTGGTGTGTGGCCTTCAGCCGAGTTTTAATATCTCTTAAATTAATGTTGTTGTCTTCCCCTTTTGGCATAAGAGTGTGATGCTTTGCTATGGGCCTTCGGCCGAATTTTGCATTCAGTGTTTTAAGTTACGCCCTTCTGCCTTTGGGTTGAAACTTTTCGTACTGCTTAATATACGGCTCCAGCCTAGTTCCATTTAAATTAAATTGCTAAGGCCTTCAGCCTGTTTCATTAAAGACTTAGAAAATATTTTGGGTGAAACCTCCAGAAGAACCTTGTATTTCAATTTCTTGCTTAGGCCTTGCGTCTTGGATGTTGAGTGTGGCCTTCAGCCAATCTAAAGTTAATAAAAGAACGTCGATTAAAGTTTTGTAATATTGTGTGTTGATAAATGAAGTTTGCATGTTGATTGCAACTGACAGGAACTCATTTTGGCCCCTTTCCGCGCCCTAATCCGCTCTGTCCTGCTAGGCCAGGCATTTCACTAACATTCGACCATGTCTTCTGGAGTACTTCACTTTTTTGGCAGGCAGTGAAATTTTTATTTAAGAGGAGTGTTGAAAGATTCGCTTATGTTGTCTCGTGAAACAGGATGTCAGAACAGGAAGCGAAGGTTGAAAATGAGGGGACGTCCTAGAGAGGCGTTCGCGTCAGTTTGCGACACGTTCAGCTGATTGCACAAGTGACAGCAGTTACTCCACACAAAACAGGAATGACTCAGACGCAAGGCAGCTGATGGTTCGAAGGAAACAGGATGTACGCGTAATTGCGCAGAGAAGCCGGTGATTTCATACCGGACATGGAAGTTAGTTTGGACCCTTATCCTAATAAAGCGCGTACCAACAACAGATGTAACCTCTTCAGGACACTGTGCATCTCAGCGAACACAGTGAGATGTCGTCCCGAATGCATAATACCTTTGAATTCAAACAATAACACGGGTCGACAAAAAAAATCTTTTTTTCTCAGTTACAAAAACGATACAATCTATTTCTATACGATAATCAATAAATAATATTAAAATTTCTGTGCTGGTCTCCGGTTTCACCTAATAAAGTATGAAACGTCACCTTAGAAAAATTAAGAATGCCTGTGCTGTTAAACTTCTACGTTATTTGATTTTCAAACAGCTGAGCAAAACTCAACGTACTCAGGCAGTTTTCTCTTTACTTCTTCTGATCATCACTAAACTGACACACAATATTTTTAGCGCAACGCAATCTGACTTTCAATAATCCCTACAAAAGAATGGCCTTGACTACCAATATCTTATACCTTTCATGAATCACTTACCTGACAAAAATCTTCGTTACTCGAACTACTGCAATACAGCGAGCGCCAATACTGCCAGCTAAATAAAAGATTCTAACTACTGAAGGCACTAACTACTGAGAGGCATAGTTAGCAAATGAAAGATTTTGATAGAGAACAAACAATGTATTTACCTAATAGTGTTCAGAAGTTATCATATATTCATCTATCAATTCATGACATCCATCTTTACAAATGTCCTTTTTCTGGCGGACACGCGTCCAGATCGTTCGCTTACAGTAACTTCTCTCTCCACATCCACCACTGCTGGCGGCTCACCTCCAACTGCCCAACGCTACGCGCTGTTCACATCCAACTGCCCAACACTACAATGGCGAATATTCCAACAATGAGTCCAAACAGCCACAGACTGCACACAGCACAGTCAGTGATTTTCATACAGAGCGCTACGTGGCGTTACCAACATAAAACCCTAAACAGCCTACTTACAAACGGTTTTTGTAAATGCTTACGGCGATCTGTGCTTCATAAGCGTCTGGCAAAACAATACGCTCTTGCAACAAGATCTCCAAATATAAACAGCGAAAAAAAATGTTAGTAGACAAAAGAATCAAAATCAAAACGAATCATATAAACAATATTTCTTTCCCGATGTGTTGTGATGTGAAAGTACCTTCCAAAGGACTAGGAGCATGAACGTCTCAGTACGGCAACAGTTTTCCATTCAAGAAATGTCCTGGTGGAACCGCCCGTCACTAAAGGCCCCGAGGTTATCCCGAAAGATGTCCAATACTCATTCAAGGGTTTCCGTAAATGTTGTTGTTGTACTTTTCAGTCTGAAGGCTTGTTTGATACAGCTCTCCACGTTACTCCGTCCCGTGCAAGACTCTTCAGCTCCGAATAACTACTGCAACCTACATCCATTTGAATCTGCTTACTGTCCTTGTCTACTGGTCTCTCGCAGCAATTTTTACCTCCCTCACATTTCATGACGATTCCTTGCCGTCTCAGAATGTGTCCTACCAATCGATCCCTTCTTTTGGTCAAGTTACGCCATAAATTCCTTTCCTCTCGAGTTCTGTTCAGTACCTCGTAATAACACTACTGTCCATTGAAATTGTTACACCACGAAGATGACGTGCTACAGACGCGAAATTTAACCGACAGGAAGAAGATGCTGAGATATGCAAATGATTAGCTTTTCAGAGCATTCACACAAGGTTGGCGCCAGTGGCGACACCTACAACGTGCTGACATGAGGAAAGCTTCCAACCGGCGTTGCCTGGTGAAACGTTGTTGTGATGCCACGTGTAAGGAGGAGAAATGCGTACCATCAGGTTTCCGACGTTGTCGATCGCATGCAACCCAGTTCAATGAAACTTTCAGCCACAAACGAATTATTATTGCGCATGTCCGCACGGGCGCAGGCTTTCATCCGCAAACTAGTTCTTATTGCGGGCATCCACATCCGCGCAGATCTCTTTGGTGGGTTTGTTGGTAACTTGTTACCTCATACTGGGTGCGGAAGGCCAGCTTGGGCTCTTATCTTAATAAAGGCTTTAGATAGGTAAGTGTGTGTTTAATTTATTCTGTCGCAAACCACTTAAGCCCACTGATAAGATGCTTCACTTCTAACGTGACATTCGTTACGAGCTGTTTGTTTCACTGTCCCGCGTGCTGGAGTTGCATAAAAACAGTGGAGGACATTACATCCGCATCTAGAAACTTTTCGAATCACCAGCGTGTCAAAATCGCTGTTCTTTTTTTTTTCTTTATGGGAGGCGGTGGTTGCAGCTGTCTGACTGGTTTATGTCGCTTCTTACGACATCGTCTCATGTGATGCTTCCTCAACGCGATGGTTGCCAACCAAATATTAACTCACGACTACAGACAGAACTAATGTCAGATCAGAATCTCCGAGCCATGATTGGACAAATGGCACATTAAGATTTAGGTCGACAAGTGCGAGGCAGTTCTGTTTACACGTAGACCGAAGCAGCTGTACAAATACCAACATTGCAGACAAATTACCCTAAACGCACGCCCGACACGCTTCCGTGACAAAGTGAGATACATCAGTGTATGGCTGTATTGGAAACTCACATGGTGGCACGGGACTGCATACAACACGTCGCTAACAGAGCACACACGAGGCTCAAATAACTGTACCCTACACTAAGCAGGTAAAGCACGCTGAATAGCAGGGTGTCGATGTCCATGTACATGACACTTGCTAGACCCCACTGATGATATAAACTGCACCAGTCTGCGATTACGAAGCACCAACACGGCACCCTGGAAATCATACATAACAAGCTATTACGAACCATAAGCAATACTCTAAGATGCACAGGGGGCACCGCAGACTTACATGATGAATTACGCCTCGATATTCTCGGAGAAGTACGAAAAATAAAAAAAAAGAACTTGCCACACGACTGCACAAGAACTCGTTCACTCCAACAGCCCCTTCGTCCTAAATTACGTGAAACTGCGATCATAACCACAGGTGGAAGCATAACCACCCAAAAACTTTTCCTTAGGTATACTAGCCCTCATATGGTAGGTTTAAACTAAGCAAACACCCAGTGCATATAGGCGAACTCCTGTATTACCTCTAAGTGGCACCGCTAGCCAACTAATCGACACAAACAAGCAAGCCAAACAGACGAAGCACAAACAAACCGCTCTCGACTCTACACAACCCGCGGCCCATTTTGTAATCAAATTGACCTCAGATGACGACTGTGGCATGTTACAGATACGTCGACGCTGCAGCTGGCCCAGGATAGTGTGTAGGTACCCAACGACAATAGTACGGCAACCTAATAACATTTCCTAACACCCACGCATGAACTTTCGCTACCCCAGCCCTTACAATCGCCAACCTTTAATCGCTTTCTGTCTACTACCTCCTCAACGAGACCGCATCAGCTAGTGATCGCACACATACATTCGGAGATCACAGACCGGCATCCTATGACTCCTCTGTCAGCGTACTAACTCTTTTTGGCAGAGGTGACAGCAGGACTTTGTGTCTTGGTCACCATGCTAGTGAGGGTGTAGAGCGGCTACACTTCTGTCTGATGCTTCCTCTACCCCCGACCCACTCAGCAGATTGCTCAAACAATGGAGCGTTTTTGTCCAACAACCTATATGGGCTAAACAGCTCACACTGCCCAAGGCGCCACCATATTTGAAGCCACTAGTTCAATTCTTTTATCTTGGCGGGTCGCGCATGCCCGCCCAGACGCGGGAGATTGCTGCGTTGCCAGTTGCACCCGCCAAGAGAAGCAGCGCCATAGTATAGTATAGTTCGCAAACTTATTTCGGGGGGAACGCGCAGTTTATGAAGTAAAGCCACCACGGCCGCATTAACCCTTTCGTTGCTACAGTGACGTGCTCCCCGCATTCCGTGCTGCGCGCGATTTTGTCATCACTGCACTGCTCGCCTGTGCTGACACATGGTGTTCCGACTGCTTTGACACACTTATCATTCGATTTAAAAAAGAACTATTTCGCCCAAAGATTTAATTTTTACACATCTTCTTGACTGATACCTTCCCCCCATAAATGACTTAATTTTGTTTCGATGTTCAACGCAGTTATTATGCAGCATTAAATTTAGTAAACCATTGCACAAATTTGGAAGAGTTTGCAGAGGTAAAAGTCCATAGCGTATACTTTCCGTATGGTCGATTTTAGTTGCCACAATGTTGAAATGAAATGTGGACAAGATACCTAAATTTCATATAAAATTTACTGTATAACAATATCTCAATTAATGTAAGTAGCAGATAGGTGTCGTATGTAATATTGAGAAATATTCTACCTTTCGCGACTGTAATAAAAGTTTTATCTATACCAGAGTCATTTTGCTTTTTTCTAAAAAGTTCGGATTAAAACAAAATTGGCGAAGTACACAAAACTGGATTGTGGACATAATAAAACATAGAAACTAAAACATATTGTCAGTGAGGCGCAGTGCGCAAACAATTTGTTTTTGTCACAACGGACAGCAAATACTTGCCAAAATATAGATCAGTCGACGAAAACATTGAATATGATGATGTTGCCGAAGCAGCGAAGCGAAGAATTGCGTCAAACAATCTAGTAGCTCGGCAACGTACGAGCCGAAATTCTGCTCTAAATAAAACTTTTAATACTGTCGCAAAAGAATATATCTCAATATGAATAGTAAAACAGCGACTACGGAAGAAAAGATATACAAACAAAACAGGTTACATGAATATTGTATGTGTGCCTTTTCATTGTTTTTAATTGCTGTGAAAAGAAATATTGGAGGACAAAACCAGAAAAACCGAAAACTTATTATGATTATAATGAAGAGACAAAGCACTAGAAATTTCAAAAAATTACATTCAAACGAATAAAATTCACGAAGTAAGACACTTCGATATTGTTTTTAAATAAAGAAAATATTAAGCACTGTACAAGATTTGAACTCAGATCCTTTTGGCTTAGCAGCCAAACCGTTCCGCTAACGCAGCTCATCATTCAACAGAGCTCCTGGAGGACTCTAAACTACCACGCAAAATACCTAAAAACACTGTTGGTATGACTATGAATTATTCACGTTTCGTCGAAGTACAATAGGAAATAAACAATTACCGCTGTTCTTTATTGCGAAAAAGCGGTTCATGAGAATGATACAAACACCTTTCCTTGCTATCGCCTGAATTAGGAGGCTTATTGCTTGTTTGGTTTGATTAATTAATAGAATATGAAGCAATTGGTATAAACAATGCTTTTTCCATACTTTCCATAAAAGAAAGTCTGCTATCAAGGCATTGCTTTTGTTCAATTACTTTATTTATGACTGAACCTATCTAAAACTGAAGACACTCGTCCGTGCTCTGCACTGCAGTCGAGCTCTGGCAACGTCGTTCTCTGTTCATTGGCTGACTGTGTTTTGTGACGTCAGATGCGCAGAACGAACCTAAACTCGGTCGCCGTCGTAAATGCAACTATAGAAACTTTGCCGGCACGTTCTGCAACGTCATGTTGAAAGATACGGAATGATACGGTTGTGTTTGTTATACAATAACATCTGCACCGCCCGCACAACGTGTTTCGGGAAATAATTCCCAATATGAAGCGCGTTTTTGTGCGCTATGGCATCTCCATTATGATGTTTGCGATGTGCGAGCTGCTGCATCATTCTGGTGACTTTACTATAACGTTAGCACGCAGATTTGTGTAGTTACCAATGTATTCTACCCCACAGACACTGACCGCAAAAGGTAAACAATCCAGCCATACACTGATGTATCTCACTTTGTCACGGGAGTGTGTCGGGCGTGCGTTTAGGGTAATTTGTCTGCAATGTTGGTATTTGTACAGCTGCTTCGGTCTACGTGTCATATGACGTCCGCCCCGAGCAGATGCAACGAACGAAAGCGAACAAAACGAAAAAAAAAGAAAGAAAAGTTGATAGAGCACTTGTCCGCATCTTTATAACTTTTACTTACAGTTATGCACCTTTTATTTGAACGACGTTTCGCGTGTTTTGCTCTAGGAAGTTCTGTCTTGCGCATTTATCAAAGAGATATATTTACGTAGGTCGTTGATACTTATAGAGAAAGCAAACTAACGTATAGTTAAATACACATTGTAACGCGTGATTCGAATATCAGTTAGGCCGGCCGAAGTGGCCGTGCGGTTAAAGGCGCTGCAGTTTGGAACCGCAAGACCGCTACGGTCGCAGGTTCGAATCCTGCCTCGGGCATGGATGTTTGTGATGTCCTTAGGTTAGTTACGTTTAACTAGTTCTAAGTTCTAGGGGACTAATGACCTCAGAAGTTGAGTCCCATAGTGCTCAGAGCCATTTGAACCATTTTTTTTTAAAATATCAGTTATTCTTGCTTTTGAGAAGAATTCTGGAAATGTGAGCTATAGTTTTTTGTTCTATCGTTATGCTTTTTTTGTGACTTTCAACATGGAAGATAGCACAATCATGTTTCGTGTCACATTGGATTAGGACTGCTGTTTCTCAGAAAAGAGCAATTAACACAGCCCCTAAGATGAGCCGAATAGGCCTCCAGTTCTTACAGCCTTATATTGGTTAACTATCGTTGTGTTAGCTCTTTCTTTTTTAAAGGAAATCTGTACAAAAAAATAAAGTCTAACTTAATTAGAGTTTGTACAGGGTGTTTCAAAAGTATTTTTTACAAACATTGAGAAGATGTGCCTTGCATCAAAAGAAGAAAAAAAGTTCATATAAACATGTGTCCCAAAATTCTTCGTGTTCGAGTTGTTAATGAAAGTTTACAATTCAGGTGACTGGAGCTTATCAATACATAAACTCACAATAAATGCACGAAATCTCCTCCTCTTGCTTGTAAACACGCATGCACTCGTCGAATCGTGGACTGCCTCGCCCCTTCGAATATTGCTTAATGTTTTCCAATGGTAACGCCAGATTCCATGACACGTAAATGGAGAGTTTCTGCATCCGGGAACTCCGATGCATACAGCAACTGTTTGTGGTGCCCCCAGAGATGATAATCCAAAGGATTGAATGGGGGGAACGTGCAGAACACCGAACTGGTCCTCCTCTACCTTTCCATTTGTTATGACCGATACCAGGCTGTGTCTTTCCAACACTGAGACTGAAACATGCTGAACTCCATCTTGTATAAACCACATGCTCCTTCTTATTTGTAGGGGCAGATCTTCCAGTAGATCTTTTGATGTATTGTTCTATTTTAAGAAATAAATTACGCTGAACCGCCAAAGAAACTGGTATAGGCATGCGTATCCGAATACAGAGGCAGAATAAGGCACTGCAGCTGGCAACGCCTCTGTAAGGCAAAAAGTGTCTGGCGATGTTGTTAGATCGGTTACTGCTGCTACAGTGGCAGGTTATCAAGACTTTAGTGAAACTTCCTGGCAGATTAAAACTGTGTGTCGGACCGAGACTCGAACTCGGGACCTTTACCTTTTGCGGACAAGTGCTCTATCAACTTTTTTTTTCTTTTTTTTTCATTTTGTTCGCTTTTGTTCGTTGCATCTGCTCGGGGCGGACGTCGTAAGACAACCGTTTAAGTTCGTTGTTGATAGATTAGCTCAGTTCTTTTATTACAGAGGGCACGTAACCCTCTGACCGAACACACTGAGCTACCATGCCGGGGTCCAACTGAGCTACCCAAGC
Source organism: Schistocerca nitens (assembly GCF_023898315.1). NCBI lineage: Eukaryota > Metazoa > Arthropoda > Insecta > Orthoptera > Acrididae > Schistocerca > Schistocerca nitens. The sequence continues at coordinate 208,978,226 of NC_064623.1, forward strand.
ACGACTCACGCCCCGTCCTCACTGCTTTACTTCTGCCAGTACCTCGTCTCCAGTGAGGATGGGGCGTGAGTCGTGCTTGGGTAGCTCAGATGGTAGAGCACTTGCCCGCGAAAGGCAAAGGTCCCGAGTTCGAGTCTCGGTCCGGCACACAGTTTTAATCTGCCAGGAAGTTTGATATCAGCGCACTCTCCGCTGCAGAATGAAAATCTCACTCTGTTTATATGCTGGCAGCGCGATAGCCTGCATTAATAACTCTGACAGCGCTGTGCGCCCTCTGAAAGAGACTCTGGGTGGCTGGTCGGACTCGCAGTTGGAGGTGAACAGCCAGCAGTGATGGAGGTGGGAAGTTTATAGTTAGGAGAAATGGAGGTTAGACGTCTGAGGTGTTAGCGCGAGCGCACAGTCTGGACGTGTCCGTCATAGAGATTTAAAAGTATTGACGATTACATAATTTTTTGGAACTGGATGTCACGGACGATTATATAATTTCTGAACTGATTGTCACACGATTAGGGTAAAACCTGCTAAATACATTGTTTGCTGTGCAGCAAAGTCATGCCTATTAGTAGTTAGAGCCTACAGTAGTTAGAATCTCTTATTTAGCTGGCTGTATTGGTGCTTTCTGTATCGCTGTAGTCCGCAACTCTTGGTCGTGCGGTAGCGTTCTCGCTTCCCGCGCCCGGGTTCCCGGGTTCGATTCCCGGCGGGGTCAGGGATTTTCTCTGCCTCGTGATGACTGGGTGTTGTGTGCTGTCCTTAGGTTAGTTAGGTCTAAGTAGTTCTAAGTTCTAGGGGACTGATGACCATAGATGTTAAGTCCCATAGTGCTCAGAGCCATTTGAACCATTTTTTTTTTGTATCGCTATAGTTCGCGTAATGGAGATGTTTTGTGAGGTAAGTGTCTTATGAAACGAATGGGTTATTGTTAGGATTTCTTCTAATTCCGGGACATTCTTTTGTATTAATTATTTGAGTAGTCACATTGTGTATCGTTGTATATTTTGGGTCATAAATGAAAAGAATAGAGTTGTGTTTGGCAGAAATAATTCTGTACGTCAGATATGAAATGATAAAGACAAGCAAATTGACAGTACGTTCAGTTTCACTCAGCAATTTAAGCAAGTTCACTTGCATTCAGTTTCACTCAGCAGTTTCAGAATTAAATTAATAAGTTCATGTTCCCAGTTACTTCAGCTTAAGTAAAAAACTCATATTCAGAAGTTTCAAGTAGAGCGTCCTCAATGTCCTATTAAATTTTTGCACGCTCTTACAGAAACAAATGGTTCAAATGGCTCTCAGCACTATGGCACTCAACATCTGAGGTCATGAGTCCCCTAGAACTTAGAACTACTTAAACCGAACTAACCTAAGGACATCACACACATCCACGCCCGAGGCAGGATTCGAACCTGCGACCGTAGCAGCAGCGCGGTCCCGGACTGAAGCACCTAGAGCCCGCATCTCGTGGTCGTGCGGTAGCGTTCTCGCTTCCCACGCCCGGGTTCCCGGGTTCGATTCCCGGCGGGGTCAGGGATTTTCTCTGCCTCGTGATGGCTGGGTGTTGTGTGCTGTCCTTAGGTTAGTTAGGTTTAAGTAGTTCTAAGTTCTAGGGGACTTATGACCACAGCAGTTGAGTCCCATAGTGCTCAGAGCCATTTGAACCATTTGAAGCACCTAGAACGCTCGGCCACCGAGGCCGGCCCTTACAGAAACACCCCATATACGTACGTACGTACATACACGTACGCGTGCATCTTTTTTATAGTATGTAAGGATTTCGATCACAGAAACGTATGATTTTCGAGCACCTGTTGCGTCTGCCCAGGCTGCACCTTCGGTGTGCCTGATGTTAAAAAATGCGGCAGGCAGTGTTGCTTATTGCTGCATCGCAGAGCACTGTAGCGCACACAGACAGTCTCTCTATGATTATACTGTTTTTTTTTTTTTTTTTTTTTTTTTTTTTTTTTTTTTTGGCTTTCAAGGCGTGACCATACACCCATCTCAACTGTGGAATGTCAATTATGAAGTTGCGAACGTAAGGACAACTCACACCCAGCGCCTGAGAGTAGAAAACACCGAGCAGGCCGGGAATCAAAACCCGCCCCCTTCGGATAGCAATCCTCCGACGCAGCTACCGAGGCTCTAGTTCTGTCGCCGCTGCGAGGGGGCGCGAGATCAACGGGGGGGATCTGTTTTGACGATCTACTGCGAAAGAATCTGGCACGATATCCCTAAGGACGACATCCAAAGCCTGTACTAGTCCAGCCGAGTCGAATAACTGCTTGCATAAAGGTCAGAGATGGACCAACACATTATTGACTTGTTCAAATTGTGAAGCTAGTTCTCTTGAATAAACCACCCAATTTTTATGAAATTCAAATCATTTGTTTTCTTGTACATGTACATACTATCTACCGATTTCCGTCGCATCGATAATTATTTCGTGGTGCGTCGTTTATTTTTTATCTTAGAGTGTACTACAAGTGAGACTCATGGGGTCGCTAAATTGGTAAGAGAAGCAATTCTAATTATACAAAGTGAAATTATAGGGCAAGTGAAACCACAATAATGGAATTAAATTATTGTAATTTGTCATGTACTTCATTAACTGAATGTTCACATACTTTATGTAAGATAAATAGCATTTACTTCAGATTTTATGGAAATAATTCCGCTGTTTTAGTTTTATATCGGACGTTAATAACTGTTAAGTATGACAGCCAACTGAGAGATTCTTTGGATACACCTACTTCAAAATCTTTGGTTTCACTAAATTCACACACATTTATCTTTAAACCTGATGATGCTCCGACAGCTGAAAACCAGTTCGCTACATAATAAATTGTCTAGAATGTTACGAAAGTGTCGAGTACGATTCGTTCATAATTTATATTTTTTGGTGAACCGTACACTAATAATCGGACCAACATTGGATGCACAACGGAACACCCCTGTTGGTGAGAAAAGCAGAGGCTTCCATAATAGCACACAACCACTCATTTTTTTCCTAAGAATTTCAGCCTGTACTTCGTTTCCCTTCTTACAACGAACATAGATGCATTCCGAGACGGCTTCAATAACATCTACATCTACATCTACATCCATACTCTGCAAGCCACCTGACGGTGTGTGGTGGAGGGTACCTTGAGTACCTCTATCGGTTCTCCCTTCTGTTCCAGTCTCGTATTGTTCTAGGCGCTCAGTCCGGAACCGCACGACTGCTACGGTTGCAGGTTCGAATCCTGCCTCTGGCATGGATGTGTGTGATGTCCTTAGGTTAGTTAGGTTTAAGTAGTTCTAACAAGGGAACCTCCCCATCGCACCCCCCTCAGATTTAGTTATAAGTTGGCCCAGTGGATAGGGCTTGAAAAACTGAACACAGATCAATCGAGGAAACAGGAAGAAGTTGTGTGGAACTATGGAAAAAATTAGTAAAATATAAAAACTGAGTACTCCATGCGCTACATATGCAACATCAAGGAGAATGTGAACTCAGGAGCGCCGTGGTCCCGTGCTTAGCGTGAGTAGCTGCGGAACGAGAGGTCCATGGTTCAAGTCTTCCCTCCACTGAAAATTTTACTTCCTTTATTTTCGCAAAGTTATGATCTGTCCGTTCGTTCATTGACGTCTCTGTTCACTAATAAGTTTAGTGTCTGTGTTTTGCGACCGCACCGCAAAACCGTGCGATTAGTAGACGAAAGGACGTGCCTCTCCAATGGGAACCGAAAACATTTGATCACAAGGTCATAGGTCAACCGATTCCTCCACAGGAAAACACGTCTGATATATTCTATACAACACTGGTGACGGCATGTGTGTCACATGACAGGAATATGTTGTCGAGCCACCTAACTTGTACACTTAGCGAATGGGTAAAAAGATTCTTCTACCTTGCCAGATTTAGGTTTTCTTGTGGATGTGATAATCCCTCCCAAAAAAGTAATGAAAACATAAGAGTTTGTCACATAAACTGAAAATAAAAAATTAAAATTTTCACTCGAGGGAAGACTTGAACCTAGGACCTCTTCTTCCGTAGCTGCTCTCGCTAACCAGGAGACCACGGCGCTCCTTGACTCCCACTGTCCTTAATGTTGCCTATCTTCGCATGGACTACTCCGTTTGTATATTTTATTAATTTTTTTCATAGTTTCACACAACTTCTTCCTGTTTTCTCGATATATCTGTGTTCAGTTTTTCAAGGCTTATCCACTGTGCCAACTTATAACTAAATCTTCCTGTTTTCTCGATTGATCTGTGTTCAGTTTTTCAAGGCCTATCCACTGTGCCAACTTATAACTAAATCTGAGGGGGGTGCAATGGGGAGGTTCCCTTGTAAGTTCTAGGGGACTGATGACCACAGATGTTAAGTCCCCTAGTGCTCAGAGCCATTTGAACCAACCAGTCTCGTATTGTTCGTGGAAAGAAGGATTGTCGGTATGCTTCTGTGTGGGCTCTAATCTCTCTGATTTTATCCTCATGGTCTCTTCGCGAGATATACGTAGGAGGGAGCAATATACTGCTTGACTCTTCGGTGACCCCAGGTGTTACATGCTTCACCCACTGTCCCTGCTGTCGAGACATCTTCGCGGGTACCGGGCGCGGTTGGGCCCCCCTTTCCCCAAGGGGAGTGGCGGGTTCAGCGGCGTTCGCGGCGCACGAGGCGGAGGGTAAATGTGGAGGCTGGCCGTGTGGCATCGCCCAATCTGCCTGTGAGTGGACATGTGACTGCTCCTTCAGCAAGGTCCGAGCAGGCACACGGGGGGAGGGGTTTATTAGTTATTGGGACCCCCCAACGTTAGGCGGGTGATGGAACCCCTTAGGGAAATAGCGGAAAGGTCGGGGAAGAAGGCCAGTGTTCACTCTCTCTGCTTGCCGGGTGGTCTCATCCGAGATGTGGAGGAGGCCCTGCCGACGGCGATAGAGACCACTGGGTGCACCCGACTGCAAGTTGTTGCTCATGTTGGCACCAATGACTCCTGCCGTCTCGGTTCGGAGGTCATCCTCAGTTCGTACTGGCGGTTGGCTGAATTTGTGAAGGCGGAAAGCCTCGCTCGCTGGGTGGAATCTGAGAAAACTATTTCTAGTATCGTTCCCAGAACCGATCGCGGTCCTCTAGTTTGGCGCCGAGTGGAAGGCTTAAACCAGAGGCTCAGACGATTCTGCGGAGATCTGGGGTGCAAATTTCTCGACCTCCGCTATCGGGTGGAGAAATGTAGGGTCCCCCTGAATAGGTCAGGCGTGCACTACACGCAGGAAGCGGCTACAAGGGTAGCGGAGTACGTGTGGAGTGCACATGGGGGTTTTTTAGGTTAGAGAATTCCCTCCCTAGGCCCGACAAGACGCCTCCTGAGACGCGGCAAGGTAGGAGTAGGCAAAATGCAACAGGGAATAACAATATTAATGTGCTAATAGTAAACTGCAGGAGTGTTTATAGAAAGGTCCCAGAACTGCTCTCATTAATAAACGGTCACAACGCCCATATAGTACTAGGGACAGAAAGTTGGCTGAAACCAGACGTAAACAGTAATGAAATCCTAAACTCAGATTGGAATGTATACCGCAGAGACAGGCTGGACAGTGAAGGGGGAGGCGTGTTTATAGCGATAAGAAGTGCAATAGTATCGAAGGAAATTGACGGAGATCCGAAATGTGAAATGATTTGGGTGAAGGTCACGGTTAAAGCAGGCTCAGACATGGTAACTGGATGTCTTTATAGGCCCCCGGGCTCAGCAGCTGTTGTGGCTGAGCACCTGAAGGATAATTTGGAAAATATTTCGAGTAGATTTCCTCACCATGTTATAGTTCTGGGTGGAGATTTTAATTTGCCGGATATACACTGGGAGACTCAAACGTTCATAACGGGTGGCAGGGACAAAGAATCCAGTGAAATTTTTTTTAAGTGCTTTATCTGAAAACTACCTTGAGCAGTTAAACAGAGAACCGACTCGTGGCGATAACATATTAGACCTTCTGGTGACAAACAGACCCGAACTATTTGAAACAGTTAACGCAGAACAGGGAATCAGCGATCATAAAGCGGTTACGGCATCGATGATTTCAGCCGTAAATAGAAATATTAAAAAAGGTAGGAAGATTTTTCTGTTTAGCAAAAGTGACAAAAAGCAGATTACAGAGTACCTGACGGCTCAACACAAAAGTTTTGTCTCAAGTACAGATAGTGTTGAGGATCAGTGGACAAAGTTCAAAACCATTGTACAATATGCGTTAGATGATTATGTGCCAAGCAAGATCGTAAGAGATGGAAAAGAGCCACCGTGGTACAACAACCGAGTTAGAAAACTGCTGCGGAAGCAAAGGAAACTTCACAGCAAACATAAACATAGCCAAAGCCTTGCAGACAAACAAAAATTACGCGAAGCGAAATATAGTGTGAGGAGGGCTATGCGAGAGGCGTTCAATGAATTCGAAAGTAAAGCTCTATGTACTGATTTCGCAGAAAATCCTAAGAAATTCTGGCCTTATGTCAAAGCGGTAGGTGGATCAAAACAAAATGTCCAGACACTCTGTGACCAAAATGGTACTGAAACAGAGGATGACAGACTAAAGGCCGAAATACTAAACGTCTTTTTCAAAAGCTGTTTCACAGAGGAAGACTGCACTGTAGTTCCTTCTCTAGATTGTCGCACAGATGACAAAATGGTAGATATCGAAATAGACGACAGAGGGATAGAGAAACAAAATCGCTCAAAAGAGGAAAGGCCGCTGGACCTGATGGGATACCAGTTCTATTTTACACAGAGTACGCGAAGGAACTTGCCCCCCTTCTTGCAGCGGTGTACCGTAGTTCTCTAGAAGAGCGTAGCGTTGCGAAGGATTGGAAAAGGGCACAGGTCATCTCCACTCTGTAGGAATCAGCATGGGTTTCGAAAAAGACGGTCGTGTGAAACCCAGCTCGCGCTATTCGTCCACGAGACTCAGAGGGCCATAGACACGGGTTCACAGGTAGATGCCGTGTTTCTTGACTTTCGCAAGGCGTTCGATGCAGTTCCCCACAGTCGTTGAATGAACAAAGTAAGAGCATATGGACTATCAAACCAATTGTGTGATTGGATTGAGGAGTTCCTAGATAACAGACCGCAGCATGTCATGCACAATGGAGAGTGATTTCAGGTGTGCCACAGGGGAGTGTCATGGGACCGTTGCTGTTCACAATATACATAAATGACCTGGTGGATGACATCGGAAATTCACTGAGGCTCTTTGCAGATGATGCTGTGGTGTATCGAGAGGTTGTAACAATGGAAAATTGTACTGAAATGCAGGAGGATCTGTAGCGAATTGACGCATGGTGCAGGGAATGGCAATTGAATCTCAATGTAGACAAGTGTAATGTGCTGCGAATACATAGAAAGATAGATCCCTTATCATTTAGCTAGAAAATAGCAGGTCAGCAACTGGAAGCAGTTAATTCCTTAAATTATCTGGGAGTACGCATTAGGAGTTGATCGTCGGTAAAGCAGATGCCAGACTGAGATTCATTGGAAGAATCCTAAGGAAATGCAATCCGAAAACAAAGGAAGTAGGTTACAGTACGCTTGTTCGCCCACTGCTTGAATACTGCTCAGCGGTGTGGGATCCGTACCAGATAGGGTTGATAGAAGAGATAGAGAAGATCCAACGGAGAGCAGCGCGCTTCGTTACAGGATCATTTAGTAATCGCGAAAGCGTTACGGAGATGATAGATAAACTCCAGTGGAAGACTGCAAGAGAGACGCTCAGTAGCTGGGTACGGGCTTTTGTTAAAGTTTCGAGAACATACCTTCACCGAAGAGTCTAGCAGTATATTGTTCCCTCCTACGTATATCTCGCGAAGAGACCATGAGGATAAAATCAGAGAGATTAGAGCCCACACAGAAGCATACAGACAATCCTTCTTTCCACGAACAATACGAGACTGGAATAGAAGGGAGAACCGATAGAGGTACTCAGGGTACCCTCCGCCACACACCGTCAGGTAGCTTGCGGAGTATGGATGTAGATGTAGATGTAGATGAAGCTATGTACCGAGCTACTCAGCGTCTCTCCTGCAGAGTCTTCCACTGGAGTTTATCTATCAACTCCGTAACGCTTTCGCGATTACTAAATGATCATGTAACGAAGCGCGTTGTTCTCTTCTATCAACCCTATCTGGTACGGATCCCACACTGCTCAGCAGTATTCAAGCAGTGGGCGAACAAACGTACTGTAACCTACTTTCTTTGCTTTCGGATTGCATTTCCTTAGGATTCTTCCAATGAATCTGTCTGGCATCTGCTTTACCGACGATCATTCCATTTTAAATCACTCCTAATGCGTACTCCCAGGTAATTTATGGAATTAACTGCTTCCAGTTGCTGACCTGCTATATTGTAGATAACTGATGTGGGATCTTCCTTTCCATGTATTCGCAGCACATTACACTTGTCTACATTGAGATTTAATTGCCATTTCCTGCACCATGCGTCAATTCGCTGCAGATCCTCCTGCATTTGAGTACAATTTTCCATTGTTACAACGTCTCGATACACCACAGCATCATCCGCAAAAAAGCCTCAGTGAATTTCCGATGTCATCCACAAGGTCATTTATGTATATTGTGAATAGCAATGGTCCTATGACACTCCCCTGCGGCACACCTGAAATCACTCTTACTTCGGAGGACTTCTCTCCATGATGGTAAAATTTAACTGGCTGCATTGGTCAGCACTCAGAACGGCAGAGTGTAAAGTAAAACACTGCACGTGCTTTCCACGAGTGAGATGGAATGCTTCGCCACTTAACGTCACTAAATCTGTACACACTCTGTCTTACTTGTCGTCCCAAATTTTCAGCGCCGCGCTGCTGGCAGGCTTTGGTGGGCCTGGTGCGAGTGAAGAAGACCAGTTTGAGGGTTGCGCTGCTCGTAGGTCAGTAACTGCGACAAGGTACTTACCTGCAACAAAAAATAAAATAACCACATGAGCATCCTGTAAACTGACATATGAACGAAGCAGTAAGTTCTGAGACGATATCAGCAGCACTGAAAACACTGATGAGACAAAACGCTGTGAGCACAGCACACTGCGAGACAGGACACCGGCTGGTGATGCTAGAGCTTGGGCACGCTAGTGTACAGAGTCGAGCGACTTTTGCATCTAGACAGTGTCTATAGGCAGTCTAGCGATTTTGTGTATAGATGGCTGAGAAATCTTTTCTATAGACACACTTTAGCAACAACCCTGAGGGGTCTGGCGGGCACCAGCGGGAGGATTCGGAGAGTGGGCGGCTTGGAAGGCGACTGGCGGCTGCGGCGCAGAACGCACGCGGGGCGGGTGTGTCGGTGTTTTCCTCGTGCTCGAGGAGTCCGTGCCTGGAGTGCATGGACGCCGACCGCTGCCCCTGCTCTGTGCCCCTTACACAGGATCCCCTAGGAAACTCTCATACCTTCTTCCTTTTTCTATCCGGCTCGGATGTTAGCGATCATTACGGCTATTCTTCTGTTGTCGGTAGCAACACGGAACAGTTCTCTTGAAGACATACTGAACCAGCCCCTAAGTTTGTCAGACCAAGATATTCGCCTTCTTCCAGGAGCTCTTTGGCTGTTTATTTTCCCTTGATGTACTTCTTGTACCAAATCATGTATATTTATATTTGGCGTGATCAGAGTGGACAGTGTCTTGAAAGTATATAAGATGAACATCAACAAAAGCAAAACGAGTATAATGGAATGTAGTCGAATTAAGTCGGGTGATGCTGCGGGAATAGTCGAAGTAGAGAGAATATAAAATGTAGACTGGCAATGGCAAGGAAAGAATTTCTGAAGAAGAGAAATTTGTTAACATCGAGTATAGATTTAAGTGTCAGGAAGTCATTTCTGAAAGTATTTGTATGGAGTGTAGCCATGTATGGAAGTGAAACATGGACGATAAATAGTTTGGACAAGAAGAGAATCGAAGCTTTCGAAATGTGGTGCTACAGAAGAATGCTGAAAATTAGATGGGTAGATCACATAACTAATGAGGAAGTATTGAATAGGGTTGGGGAGAAGAGAAGTTTGTGGCACAAATTGACTAGAAGAATGGATCGGTTGGTAGGACATGTTCTGAGGCATCAAGGGATAACCAATTTAGTATTGCAGGGCAGTGTGGAGGGTAAAAATCGTAGAGGGAGACCAAGAGATGAATACACTAAGCAGATTCAAAAGGATGTAGGTTGCAGTAGGTACTGGGAGATGAAGGAGCTTGCACAGGATAGAGTAGCATGGAGAGCTGCATCAAACCAGTCTCAGGACTGAACACCACAACAACAACAACAAAGCTAACTAACCTAAGGACATCACACACATCTATGGCCGAGGCAGGATTCGAACCTGCGGCCGCAGCAGCAGCGCGGTTCCGGGCTGAAGCGCCTAGAACCGCTGTGCCAAGCGGCCGGCTGCTGTGTAGGAAAGGTTTTGTTTCTAGCGTGGTTATCGTGTGTAACGAAATACGAAATAGAAGGGCCAGACCTAGGTTTTGGGATCCAGACACACAGAGAAAGAAAACCGAACATGGAATTGCAAGGGAAATGACCAATTATTGTGGTAGTTTGGCAACGGTGAACGGTTCGGGAGTCACGTTGAGCTCTCTTGACGTGTTGAGTGTCAACTATCAAGCAATTTTAATGAGACTATAGTTCCTTCCACGCGGCGCGGCTGATGCTCGCGGATGTAAACTTCCATCACGCACGATTGCGCTTAACTTTTGCATTTCACAAGTCGTCTGCACTATTACGCGGTACTCTTGCGTCCACACTCCACCGGTAACATAAACTTCAATCTTTTGCCGCCACTTGCCGCTCCATGGCTCCGACAAGCGAGGCCATCGCTGACACCCTTCAACAGTGAATTCGAACCGTCTTCTGTTCAGGCGCAACTATCGCTATCAAAGATAAGATACGTAGCTTACGAGGTCCAAGCCTTGTTTACACACGGAAAGAGACGCTAACAGAACTTATATGCAAATCTGTGGATGGAGGACGATTTTGTTCTCTCGCTGCTGCTGGCAAAATTGAGGGAACACGGTCTACTGTGCAGTACAACAATTCCACTGCCTGGAGGCAGTGCAAGTATAGAGGCACAGAGAGAGTTGATTTCTACCGGCTCCATTCGTGAGTGGAGTAAGTCAGGGGTGGCTAATACTAGCACAAGGTACACCCCGATATTCACTGTACATTAGCCTGCGAGATATGTTTGTAGAAAAGTGCACGTAGCGTCAGAAATTCAACAGATCCAGTTACGCAAAATTTTGTACATGGCTGCACGTTCAGAGGCCGTGAATAGCTACAACTGAAAGAAAATCAGCCCTCGGTCGCTAATTTTAAACAAATTATAGTGGTTTCGATACTGCTAGGAGTGTCTTCCTCAGAATTTAAAACAAAGAATGGTCTATATTCTATAACATGGTCACAGAATTATGACTAAACATGTATGATAGAGTATAAGTACTGAAACGTCGTGATAGACTGGCAGTACTTGTATGTCATTTATAAAATAATAAATATGCCAAAAGGGCATTAGTCACAAAGATATTTAAGATAAAGAAAACTGTGATGGCGAGCCACTAAGGGCTGCTCGTTACTTGCGTGGTGCCGGTTGCGAAACGGACACTTAAAGTAGCAAATGAGGTTTGCTATTTGGGGAGCAAAACAACTGACGATGGTCGAAGTAGAGAGGATATAAAATGTAGACTGGCAATGGCAAGGAAAGCGTTTCTGAAGAAGAGAAATTTGTTAACATCGAGCATATATTTAAGTGTCAGGAAGTCGAAAGTATTAGTATGGACTGCAGCCATGCATGGAAGTGAAACGTGGACGATAAATACTTCAGACAAGAAGAGAATAGAAGCTTTCGAAATGTGGTGCTACAGAAGAATGCTGAAGTTAGGTGGATAGATCACATTACTAACGAGGAGGTATTGAATAGAATTGGAGAGAAGAGAAATTTGTGACGCATCTTGACTAGAAGATCCAGTAACTAGTCCCAGCAGATGAGAACATAAAAACTCCAGGAAGTGTACGAGGGTGAGTTAAATGAAAACCTTAAATTTGTAATAACAAATCGATATTTCGCGCCGTTATCCTGTAAGTTGGTAAGCGTGCTACAAACAGCGTCCACAATGGCCTGTAGGTGGCAGCATAGTGCAGATGCATATATACCGTTGCAGTATCAGTATAAAGATGGCCGCCCCACTTGCGACTTGGACCAGGGAAGAACAGCGTTCTGTTATTCGGTTTTTGCGTAGTGAAGATGTGAAACCTATTGAAATTCATCGACGAATGAAGGTTCAGTACGGTGATGCATGTTTGTCACAGCAGCAAGTCTACGAATGGAGTAGGAAGTTCGTAAATGGTGTGACTTCAGTGGAAGATGCTCCTCGTCCAGGTCAGGCACACCGAGTTGTGACTCCACAGAACATTGCAGCAATTGAAGCCATAGTGAAGGAAAACCGCCGAGTGACACTGAATGACATTGCAACATGTTCACAGATTAGTCATGGGTCAGCACACCACGCTGTGCATGATGCGCTCCAGTTTCACAAAATGTCTGCAAGATGGGTGCCACGGCAGCTGACTCCTCAAGACATGTTGATGCTTGTGAAGAACTTCTGAGGCGCTTTGAACGAGAAGGTGATGGCTTCCTTGCAAGAATCGTTACTTGGGACGAAACCTGGGTTCACTTCCACCAACTGGAAACGAAGAGAGCGAGCAATGAATGGCACCATCCCTCATCACCAAAGCCAAAGAAGTTTCAAACAGAAACGTCAGTAGCGAAGGTTATGCAGACTCTCTTTTGGGACGACAAAGGCGTCATTTTGGAGCATTACATGCCTAGAGGGACCACTGTCACCAGTGCATCATACACAGATCTCCTAAAAAATCAATTGCGGCCTGCAATCAATTCAAAGCGACGTGGTTTGCTGTCAGCAGGTGTCCTTTTGCAACATGACAATGCAAGGCCCCACACTGCCCGTACAACAGACCTTGCCCCAAGTGATTTCCATATGTTTGGACCACTCAAAGACGCAATGGGAGGAAAGAAGTTCCGTTCTGATGAAGAGGTACGCGACGCGGTGCACGGGTGGTTGCGCGGACTACTAAAAGAATTTTTTTCTAAAGGAATTTATGCACTTTGTAAGCGCTGGAGGACTTGCATTGAGCGTGGGGGAGATTATGTTGAAAATTGATACAGCTCTGTACCACTTCTGCACAATAAATAATATTTAAAAGAATATTTAAGGTTTTCATTTGACTCACCCTCGTACAACCAAACTATTCCTATCTTAACGACTGTTTTAAGAGTCCTTGTCCGAATATAGAGAGGGGTGGACAAAAATATGGAACGACCGCAAACATGGCACATTACCGCGTCTTCGCGTCGTTTTGGTGCTGACAGCTTCCGCGAGAGCGACATTCAGTTCTGCAGTGACTTTTGCAGCTGTCGTCGCCTTCTTTTTCGTCACAATTTTCTTCGTTGACCGTCCGCCACCATCAGTCTACACATAACTTCCGTCCGCGTTGTGGCTTAGCGGATGCTGTTTTTCCTCGTTCCCAGTGAGCGGTAGAAGTATTTGATACGGTGGCTCTTGAAACAGGAAACACATCGGCTATCTGGTTTACTGAAGCACTCGCCGTACGACCACCAGCAATTTGCCAACGTTCGAAGTCACTTAGCTCCGACAGAACACACTCACAACTACACAGAACACTCTGCAATGTATTGAGGACGTTGTGCAAGTGCCTTCCTCGGTGAAACACAACACTGTAACATGTAAGCTTTGCTATCATCTGCATTTATGTTCCAGCGTGTATTTCTGGCGGTCTTTCCATATTTTCGTCCGACCCACTGTTTGTGCCAAATGTACTAATATACGAGGGTTGTCCGGAAATAAATACCCCCCGCCCTCATTTTTTCTTGAACAGTTATTTATTCCACACAATGAACTTAACACACATGTAAGATGGGTGTTTTATTTACGCCCGCTATTTTTCCACGCAACCTCCTTCCACTCCTATGGCCTTCCTACAGGGAGAGACAAGGGTGTGTATGACCTGTCGGTACCAGTCCTTAGTGTGGCCACGAAGGCATTTCTTCACAGTGTTAATCACATCCTCGTCGTCCTCAAAATGTCTTCCAGGGATGTTATACTTTAATAGCCCACACAAGTGGAAGTCTGAGGGAGCTGGGTCGTGGCTGTAGAGTCGACGGGGTAACACTGTCAGAGCCCGTTTCGTAATGTGTACTGAAGGCCCCTTTTTTTGTGTACGGCCGAGCGTTATCGTGTTGAAGTACAACATGCCCTGGGTTGCTATGGCCAGCTGCCGAGCTGTAATGTATCGATCTTCGCAAACAAGAATATTACCGCGCTGCTAGACGTTACGGTGTCACAGCGGTCTATAGTCTCCCCGACCCCTGCAAATCGCGGACCTCCGCCTAACTGCCTTCTGCTGACCTCACCCCCTGTGATCGGCAACCAGCTGCACTCCAGCCGACTGCAGATGCTCCACAGACAAACGTCTCGAGAGCGGTTTGTCAATGCTCCCAATTGTTTATTTCTCCGCCGCGAGAAATTCAAAGACGACACGCTACTTCAATTGTAATTCGCCTACAAACGCCACTTTAAAACATTGCTGCATCTACGCTATCTGTCGGAGGAAATAGAAATTTTGCGCGTGCATTCAGGAAGCTTCAAAGAATTCGTGGGTACGGTTTCACATTCAAAACATTGTTAACGGCTGAGAAAAAGAGAATGGGGAGTCACTTTCTGGAAGACCCTCGTATAACGTACGTTGAAAATTTGTATGAAAGCATTGTTAATCCCGAAACTGATGTCGAAACTAAAACTAAACTAAACTAAACCCCTTCCGAACAGGCCATGAAGGCCCGACGGTACCGACCGGCCGCCGTGTCATCCTCAACCCACAGGCGTCACTGGATGCGGATATGGAGGGGCATGTGGTCAGCACACCGCTCTCCCGGCCGTATGTCAGTTTACGAGACCGGAGCCGCTACTTCTGAATCAAGTAGCTCCTCAGTTTGCCTCTCAAGGGCTGAGTGCATCCCGCTTGCCAACAGCGCTCGGCAGACCGGATGGTCACCCAACCAAGTGCTAGCCCAGCCCGACAGCGCTTAACTTCGGTGATCTGACGGGAACCGGTGTTACCACTGCGGCAGGGCCTTTGGCAATGTCTGAACTAGTGAAGACAATTGGTAATTTTCTATACTATGTGGCGAAAGGAAACGAAAGGCATATAACTCAACTTAAAAACAACTTCAGGATCCGTAATTCTCGTTTTCTTGTGACAGCGATCGTTTCCTCCTCCTTTTATCTTAACTGTCAACTTGTTTTGCTATGCAAACAGCTTATCTCGTCACTTGCCGTGACATGTCGACAGAACACACAGCGCAATGAAGTCTCGTTCGACCCAACGTTGGGGGCCACCTATCTGAGGCTAAGAGAAGAAGGTGAAACTTATCCAATGTACTACATCAACTAAACAAGGTTTTTTTTCTTTTAGACAGCACGATGCTAAGGAAAGCAGCTTGCTCGTGAAACATGGCGTGTTTATTAATTAGTTAACGCTGACTTAACCATGAATTTGAATCTATTTTATTCTAACGTATCGTACCAGAAGAAAGACGACGTTGTTTATGGAAGCTCTGTTAAGTACATTTAAAGAGTGGTTTCGAGGAAAAAGTCCGACCGATTCAGCTAGACGTATGTAAACTAGACAAATGGGAAAACAGTGGAGCCGGCCGTTGTTGCCGGGCAGTTGTAGGCGTTTCGGTCTGGAACCGCGCGACTGCTACGGTCGCAGGTTCGAATCCTGCCTCGGGCATGGATGTGTGTGATGTCCTTAGGTTAGTTAGGTTTAAGTAGTTCTAAGTCTAGGGGACTGATGACCTCAGATGTTAAGTCCCATAGTGCTTAGAACCATTTGAAAAAAAGTGGCTAAGTGCCAGCAGGACTCGGATATTGAGGCTTCCGTGCAAACTTAATTATGCATACAGATTATCCAAGCTGGGAATCGAGAATTTCAACGAATTTTGCCTGTTTTCGACATCGATGCCGACAAGATAACGGTCCCGCGAGTTCCAAGACCGTATCAGTATCTCTACAGTTGTTCCTCAGACTAGCCCTGACATACAAAAAGAAGCGAGCAATGGACTTTTGTTTACATATGCACATACGGAAGATTTAATAAAATATTCCGTATTTACATACTGAAGCATAACTACATTTATGTTTGCATGAACAATGTCCGGGTGTTATGCTTTTGGCAGATGTTTAATGCAGTCATTGTTCTAATGACAAAAGGATATTTTTCACGTGATCTAATTACAATTTAACAATTTTCAGATTTTTTTACTTTACTTGTACTGTGAAATCTTGCATCCTGCCGAATCTCATGATTCCAGGTCAACACAGTCCGCCTACGGTAGCTGAGTGGTCAGCGCGACAGTGTGTCAATCCTATGGGCCCAGGTTCGATTCCTGGCTGGGTCGGAGATTTTCTCCGCTCAGAGACTGGGTGTAATGTTGTCCTAACCATCATCATCTCATCCTCATCGACGCCAACGGGAGGCCCTAGTCCCACGACATTTATTTAGGTCAACACAGAGTATCGTATGGGTTTTGATGAGTGGGTTTTCGAGTTCCACAATATGTGACACACTTGGCTTTTTTTTGCTGCACTGACTTACAAACTTAACCTTTTTGCGTCGCTGACGGACCACAGACCTCAGTATGTGAGACAAATTTGAACTTGATACGCCAACCTGTTTCAGAAAGAAAAAGGTCTTAACAGACGGACTGACAGGCAGAAAGATCGATTAAAAAATGATACGAAAATATTCGTGTGATACAATTACAAATTAATAATTTTCGGATTTCTTCCTTTACTTGCAGTGAGACACGTTGTTTCTTCCCAAATGTCATGATTCTAGGACAGCGGGAAGTACCCTATAGGTTTAGGTGAGCGAGTCTGTGAATATCAAAATATGTGACATAAATGACCGAATGTTTTGATGGCACTGGCAAGCTTTATGTTTTTATACTGCAAAGGGACTTAAATATGTGACATAAATTTGAACTTGATAAGTGCACTCGTTCCTGAGAAAAAGTCAGTCAGACAGACGGACAGAAAGTCCACAATACGATCCAATAAAGATCCCATTATAACAGATTGACGCATGTAATCCTAAAAAGTAACTAAACTGTTTCTTATTTCAAAAGATTCGCCACAACTGTTAATACAGGACTGCCAATTATTAAACTATATGAAAAAAACGTAAATTAGTTACAAACTAGGGGGTGCACATACTTTACTCAGCCTGTAAACGTCACTGCACATATTCGGATTTAGGTTATGACGTGCTCGATACGCCTCCCATCATTGGCGATGATGTGGCGCAGACGAATAGCGAAATTCTAGATGACCCTCTGAAGTGCCGGAACATCGATGCTGTCGATGACCTCCTGAATGGCTGTTTTCAGTTCTTCATTGGTTTTGGGGTTATCGTTGTACACCTTGTCTTTAATATAGCCCCATAAAAAGGAGTCACGTGTGTTCTTATCCGGAGAATATGGCGGCCAATCGAGGCTTATGCCCGTGGCCTCTGGGTAACCCAGTGCCAAAGTGCGGTCCCCAAAGTGCTCCTCCACATCAAACGCTCTCCTGCTTTGATGGGTTCGAGCTCCGTCTTGCATGAGCCACATCTTGTCAAAGTAAGGGTCACTTTGGATAATGGGGACGACATCATCTTCCAAAACCTTCACGTACCGTTCCGTACTCACCGTACCATCAAGGAATATCGCACCGATTACTCCGTGACTGCACATCATACAGTCAGCCGTTGAGGGTGAGGACACTTCTCGGTCGAGAAATGGGGCTTCTCAGTTCGCCAAATGCTGAATTTGGCTTATTGACGAACCCATCGAAATGAAAGTGGGCTTCGTCGCTAAACCAAACCATATTTACATCACAGTCCTGTTCGTCATTCCTGTAGACTATAGTGCTGGCGAAATACAACCGCTGTTCCATGGTCATGCGATGTAATGGCTGATGGGTTTCAGTTTTGTATGGGAAGAGCTACAGGTCTTCAACGACAGTTTGTCGCAGAGTCTCTCGGTTGATTCCCACCTACTGTGCAGCTCGTTTGATCGATTTCCTGGGGCTTGTCGACGTGCAGTTTGAACGTACTAACGTAAACCGTTAAGAAGTTATGACGATTTTATTTCGTGTAGTTCAATGATTGTCACGCTGTACATTCATCCCACTGTGAGACAAGACGGTCGTGGCCGAGCGGTTCTAGGCGCTTCAGTCCGGAACCGCGCTGCTGCTACGGTCGCAAGTTCGAATCCTGCCTCGGGCATGGATACGTGTGATGTCCTTAGGTTAGTTAGGTTTAAGTAGTTGTAAGTCTAGGGGACTGATGACGTCAGATGTTAAGTCCCATAGTGCTCAGCGCCATTTGAACCAGGCGGTCAATGCCTTCGCCGAAAAAATGTCCGTGGATGCCCGCGGATCCATGAATCCAAGCATGCACCTGCTTGCCCGTTGCAAATGACTCTTGAAACGTCCCCTTACAAAAATTTATACATGACTTTGCTTAAACTGACACACAATATTTTTAGCGCAATGCAATCTGACTTTCAATAATCCCTACAAAAGAATGGCCCTGACTAACATTAACCTATACGTTTCACAAAACACTTACCTCACAAAAATCTTCGTTACTCGAACTACAGTAATACAGCGGGCGCCACTACTGCCAGCTAAATAAAAGATTCAAACTACGGAAGGCACTAACTACTGATAGGCATAGTTAGCAAATGAAAGATTTTAATAGAGAACAATGTATTTACCTTAATAGTCATAATATATATAGCAGTTCATGACATCCAGTCTTACAAATTTCAAAACTCCGCCATCTCTCTCCCCGCATCCACCACTGCTGGCGGCTCACCTCCAACTGCGCAACGCTACGCGCTGTTAACATCCAGCTGCCGCTGCCCAACACTACAATGGCAGACAACAATGCAAACTAGCCACAGACTGCACACAGCACAGCCAGTGCTTTTCATACAGAGCGCTACGTGGCGTTACCAATATAAGAACCTAAACAGCCTACTTACACT
Organism: Schistocerca nitens; assembly: GCF_023898315.1. NCBI lineage: Eukaryota > Metazoa > Arthropoda > Insecta > Orthoptera > Acrididae > Schistocerca > Schistocerca nitens. The sequence continues at coordinate 208,997,382 of NC_064623.1, forward strand.
TTCTCCAAGACTCAAAAAATACGGATATCGCACGGGGAGACGTCGGGACTGTATGGAGCACGTGTGACGGCTTCTGCAAAGTACTCGAATCACCAACAGTCCTACGTGTTGCCAAAGTTGTTTCGACTATGTTGCAGGAGTTTTGCTGGGAAGCCCTTACATCGTGTGTAGATTTGCCAGATTGATGCTCGTAGGACAACACTACACGCCTCCAGTTTCTGCATTCGCCCTCTTAGCTGAGTGATCAGCGTGTCTGAGTGTCACATAGCGCGCCGGGGTTCGATTCCCGGCCGGGTTGGAGATTTTCTCCACTGTGAGACTGGATGTTATGTTGTCCTCATCATCATCGAGGCTCAAGTAGCCCAGTGTGGCGTCAACTGAAAAGACTTGCAACTCGGCGGCCGAACTTCCCCAGGTGGGGATTCGCTGCCATCAATGCCATATGCCTGCAGTTTCTGTATTGTTTGGTCCAGTGAAGAGGTGAAGATCTACATGGTACTGGTAACATGAAGTCTTGTAACATGAATCGCGCAGCCAGAATCTACGGCTGAGCATCCACTGGAACCGTATTCGATCGACTAATTGGACGGCCGTTTAACGACAGCACGCGACCGACTAATCCCATAACATACAGCGGCATTGGCACGCGTCCACTGCACACGACCAAGTCGGCCGCATAACACCGTACACAGTTGGCAGACGGACGAAACACAGGGAAGTGGAAATAGTCGGACGTATTGGGAGTAAGGGAGCGCCTGTTGTTGTCGTGTCACTACGGGTGTTTCGCACTTAATTATCAACTAGAGACTTGTTGTGAAAGAGAACAGGTCACTGTGGAAAGTGCTACACGACAAATATCACCATCACAACTTAGAGAGGAAACTATGGTTGACAGTAGCAGAGGACGTGGGTGTGGGAGATAAGTGATAACGCTAATGATTACGTAGCAAAAAACGTAAGACTGCATGATCAGTTTTACTGAATGTGTCACACGTGACGTACAGTGCACATTCAATAACGACGTTTGAAAAATTCTAGAAACCGTGTTTAAAAATTGGCCAGCTACGAAAAGGGCTCGCGCACTGGGGGTTCCCTACAAAGTTAATTACGTGTATAGACAGTTCATCCACTCCGGGAATCCAGAATCTCGACCATTTTATCTATTATCGACATTAATACTGGTAACCTATCGTCCCCGGGAATTTCAAAACGTCCGTAACGTTTTCATTTCAATAATATATACAGAGTGTTTCCGTAAGAGCAGGCAAAAATCTGATGGGACATAGAGAATGCTCCACTGAACAATCTGAGGTAGGGAACGTAGGGACGGAGAAGCCAGCTTAAAGAGAAAATGGTTCAAATGGCTCTGAGCACTATGGGACTTAACAGCTGAGGTCATCAGTCCCATAGAACTTGGAACTTCTTAAACCTAACTAAGGACATCACACACATCCATGCCCGAGGCAGGATTCGAACCTGCGACGGTAGCGGTCGCGCGGTTCCAGACCGAAGCGCCTGGAACTGATCTGCCACTTCGGCCCCCCGGCGCTTAAGGAGACACTGAAGTAAACTTGTCTAGCACTTTGTCTAGCATTAGTGCTTTCAGATGATTTACGACTAATATGCATACAACTTTACACCTACTGTGCTGTTTATTCACGTGTACATTCTTCATTTCTTGCAAGGAAACGAGGAAGACGAGTCTGGCGCAGGTTTTGTTTACTTTACTTGCCCATTCGGTCGCTCCATTGTAACTTTGATTCATAGCACGTTCTGGCAGTGGATAACGTAGATACGATACAACATGACGGTGCACCGTCTCACTTCAGTGTGGACGCCCGCAACCACCTCAATGCTGTATTTACTGGTCGCTGGATTGGAACTGGAGGCCCTATTCCATGGCCTGGGAGGTCACCTGTCCTGAACCTCCTTGTGTATGCGAACCCAGTGGATACGGCGTTAGTTGCCAGAATTGTAGCTGACTGTGATGCGATTCGAAACACATCAGGGATATTCGTCAGGGTGCGTCAGAATCTGTCATCCTTGCATTGAGGTTGATGGTCATCAGTTTCAACACTTTTGTAAGACACAATACAGATGGTACGTTCATTGTGTCAGTGCTGGTACTTGCAGTTCAATGTAACTAATGTAAATAAAAATGTACACAGAAAAGTGATTTGATTCCTACTGTCTCCTTAGGCTGTCTTCTCCGACTCCAGGTTCCCTGCATAAAATTTTTCAATGGAGCATCCTCTATGTCCTGTTAAATTTTTGCACGCTCTTACGGAAACAGCCAGTATATGTGGCACATATTCACGCAAGAGGCAGGCGACTGTTGCTATAATAATCAGTAGTTCTCCATTCAGGCAGACAGGGTTGCAAAAGTCAAACATCAGGCAAGGAAGTTTACTGCTCATACGAGTCGTTTCGGAGTTTCATCAAATATGCAGGAAGGACTAGTGCGTCTACGCATGTTTATTCCACATACAAAACGAAACGCCATATATACATGCAGAAATCGCTCCTGTGTATCTGGAACGTGTCTTATAAGGTATAAAGTCATCACTTGTCCGAGGTTTGATCAAGTCAGCCTGAAAGCAGAACAACTGGTTGTTTTAATTTCAAGTTTGACGTCGGATAACAAACGACAAAAAATTTTTGTGTGTGACATAAGTATATATTAACAATTTTCAGATTCTTTTTCCTTTATTTTTACTGTGCAGCCTCGTTTCCTGCCAAATTTCATGATTCTACCTCAACCGGAAGTACACTGTACGTTTTCATGAGTGAGTTTGCGAATATCAAAATATGTGACATAAATGGCCGTATGCTTTGACTAAAATGACTTAAAAGCTTCGGTTTTCTTACGTCGCCAACAGACCGTTAGCCTTAGTACGTAACATAAATTCCAGCTTGATACGTCTACCCGTTTCTAAGAAAACGGAACGTAACACACGAACAGAAAGAGAGAGAGAGACAGAGATAAGAAGTGACAAAAAAAAGTTCACCAGCAGCTACAAAAAAAAAATAATAATAATAATAATAAATAAAAGTATTTCGTGTCATAAAATTACAAATTTATTGTTCTCGTTTTTTTTCCTTTGGTTGTACTTTGAAACCTTTCTTTTTGCCAAATTTCATGATTCTAGACCAGTCGGAAGTACCCTACACTTTTTGGTGAGTGAGGTTCGTGAATGTCGAAGTATGTGACATTAAAGGCCATATCTTTTGATCTCATTGTCTTGGAAGTGTCAATGTTTTATACCGCCAAGGAACCATAAACGTCAATATTTAACATAAATTTCAACTTGTTACGTACGTCAGGTATATTGTATTCCTGATATACATCGACGACCTTCTCAGTAGTGTAACTCATGGTGAAAAAATTCTCTTAGCTGATGACAGCAATATTATAGTCACTGAGAAAACAAAAGAACTCCTTGCAGAGAAGCAAATGAAGCTCTCAATAGAGTTTACGATTGGCCAATAAGCAATAAAGTGACATTGAAAATAAAGAAAATTAATGCCATGAATTTCAGTTTGAAGAGGGAAAACGAGGATGTTAAATTAAATGTACAGGGCGCCTCTATAGACTGTGTAACAAATGCAAAATTTCTGAGCTGAAGTGGTGTGAACACACAAAAGTACTTGCAAACAGAATGTCGTCAGCATGTTATGTCCTTAAATTCCTATCAGCAGTGTGTAACATGCAGTGTCTTTTAGTTACATATTATTCATATGTACACTCAATTCTTAGCTATGGCATTCGTTTTTGGGGAAAAATGCACAAAATATGAACACAATTTTCAAACTCCAGAAGAGAGCCATAATAACAATAACCAAAAATACTAGTCGAGCTCATTGTAAAGATCTGTAACTGCACCATGTGAATATATTTACCAGTCAGTTGTACACATAAAAATGAGATTGGTAATTACTGTACAAACAGCTCTGTCCATGACCACGGTACAAGAGATAGACTCAACTTACGTTTACCAAGGAAAAATAAACATAAAACTCGAAACAGCATTTCCTTCCAAGGAATAGAACTGTCAAATAAATTACCAGGAGAGATGAAAGAAATTGCAAAAATATACGTATTTAAAAAGGCAGCTAAAAAGCACCTATGATGCAATACATTTTACACATTGAAGGATTACTTAGATAAAACAGAGCAGTGGTTTAACAAAAATATGTTATGCAAATAAATAATAATAATGACTACAAAACATCTAACATTACACATAACACCTTCACGTTTTTCCCCTTCTTTTTTCCTTTCTAGAAACACTTACCCCCAAGCTATGCATTGCACAACTTTCTGAGCTAAACATCTCATTCATTATGGAAGAAGGCCTAATGGGTAAAATACGAGTGTACAAAACATCAGATCAGCTGTTTGACTGGACTGAGGAGTTCCTAGCTTACAGAACACAGTATGTTTTCTAAACGGAGAGAAATCATTAGACGTTAAATGAACTTAAGGCGTACTACAAGTGAGTGTTACAGGACCATTACTCTCCACAATATTAGCTGTATCATTTTACCAGACGCTTATGAGGCAAGGACGGCTCTGGACGTTTACAAAAACCATTATTATATGAAAACCGAGTCCGGTACAGCAATCCTGAAATTAAATGTGGACCGGGTGGGGTGGGGGTTGAATTATCTCCTAGGAAGAGTGCGTACTGTTCTTGTAATTCAACAAAAGATTTTTTTGTCGACCCGTATTGTTGTTGTTTGAAGTCAAACGTATTATCTACTCAGGAAAGCATCTCACTGTATTGGCTGAAATGCACAGTGGCCTAGAGAGGGTAGATCTGTTGTTCATACGGGCTTGGTTAAGAGCTGAAACTAGCTTCCCACGTCCGGTATGAAATAAGCAGCTTCTCTGCTCAATTACGCGTACACCCTGTTTCCGTCGAGCCATCAGCTGCCTCCCGTCTGAGTCATTCCTGTTTTGTTTGCAGCAACCGCTGTCACTTGTGCAATCACCGAAAGCTGTCGGAAACGGACGTGAACGCTCCTCTAGGACATTCCATCATTATCAGCGATCGCTCCATGTTCTGTTTGACGTCCGACATAAATAATATATGATAAACAATCCGTGACTCGCTCAATATTTACCTGTCTGACGAAAAACGTTAAACACCCAGAAGACATGTGTAGATCCCAATGTAACTCCTTACACGTACACACCCTCGGCGAGTATGTCAATTATGTGTGACAGCTAGGACGGTCACCGGAGTGCACTACTGTTGTTCGTGTTTAGTGCTGTAACCAGGCCTCGTAGAATATAAAGGGTGACGAGAACGAGATTGTCAGTCTGCAGCAGAATGTGCGTCGATATAAAACTTCCTGGCAGATTAAAACTTTGTGCCGGACCGAGACTCGAACTCGGGACCTTTGCCTTTCTCGGGTGAGTGCTCTTACCATCTGAGCTACCCAAGCACGACTCACGACCCGTCCCCACAGCTTCAATTGTGCCAGTACCTCATCTCTTACCTTCCAAACTTCACAGAAGCTCTTTTGCAAACCTTCCAGTCACGGTCCGGCACACAGTTTTAATATGTCAGGAAGTTTTATATCAGCGCAAACTACGCTGCAGAGTGAAAATCTCATCCGGGAAACATCCCCCAGGCTGTGGCCAAGCCATGTATCCGCAGTATCCTTTCTTCCAGGAGTGCTAGTTCAGCAAGGTTTGCAGAAGAGCGCCGGCAGCGGTGGCCAATCGGTTCTAGGCGCTTCAGTCCGGAACCGCGCGACCGCTACGGTCGCAGGTTCGAATTCTGCTTCGGGAATGGATGTGTGTGATGTCCTTAGGTTAGTTAGGTTTAAGTAGTTCTAAGTTCTAGGGGGCTGATGACCTCAGATGTTAAGTCCCATAGTGCTCAGAACCATTTTTTGCAGAAGAGCTTCTGTGAAGTTCGGAGGGTAGAAGACGGAGTACTGCCGGAATTGAAGCTGTGGAGACGGGTAGTGAGTCGTGCTTGTGTAGCTGAGATTGTAGAGCACTTGTCCGCGAAAGGAAAAGGTCCCGAGTTCGAGTCTCGGTCCGCCACACAGTTTTAATCTTGTCAGGAAGTTTCATTCCGCTGCAGAGTGAAAATCTCATCCTGGAAACAACCCCCAGGCTGTGGCTAAGCCATGTATCCGCAATATCCTTTCTTCCAGGAGTGCTAGTTCAGCAAGGTCCCGATTTCGAGTCTCGGTCCGCCACACAGTTTTAATCTGTCAGGAAGTTTCACTCCGGTGCAGGGTGAAGATCTCATCCTGGAAAAGGATGAGATTTTGTAAAGGCCGAAGACAAGCACTACAAACTTTCACTGTCTGCGGGCGGGTTTTGTCTTGCTGAAATGTAAGCCCTCCGCCACACGCCGTTGGGTGGCTTGCGGAGTATAGATGTAGATGTAGATGGCTTACAATGAAGGGCAACAAAACGGGGCACAGAATATAGTGGACGCAGCACTGTGCTGTAAGGGTCACAACCCATCTGGCCGCGCCGTCACTCGTGGTTGTGGGGCCGTATTGCGGGCGACAATCAGGTTAACATCGCACTGCAGTCCGGGGCGTCTCCAGACGTACTCGGCCTGGAATCTCATCTTCAGTGATGAGTCCCGCTTGGAACTGAGCCCACGGCAGGTGTGGTCATGGGACAAGCCTCGTCAGAGGGATCCACCGCATGAGCGCCTAGGGAAGTGATTCCAGTCGTGGTTTCCCGTTGCCTTGCACTGGTGATGATCTCTGAGCGGAGAAAATCTCCGACCTAGCAGGGAATCGAACCCGAACCCTTGTCGTGGCAGACCACAGCGCTGACCACTCAGCTATCGGGACGGACCGCCCGCCACACTGCCGTACAAAAAGGAGTGGATGGTATCTACATCTACATACATACTCTGCAATCCACCATACGGTGCGTGGCGGAGGGTACCTCGTACCACAACTATCATCTTCTCTCCCTGTTCCACTCCCAAACAGAACGACGGAAAAATGACTGCCTATATGCCTCTGTACGAGCCTTCATCTGTCTCATCTTATCTTTGTCGTCTTTCCGCGGAAATATAAGTTGGTGGCAGTAAAATTGTGCTGCAGTCAGCCTCAAATGCTGGTTCTCTTAATTTCCTCAGTAGCGATTCACGAAAAGAACGGCTTCTTTCCTCTAGAGTCTCCCACCCGAGTTCCTGAAGCATTTCTGTAACACTCGCGTGGTGACCAAACCCACCAGTAACAAATCTAGCAGCCCGCCTCTGAATTGCTTCTATGTCCTCCCTCAATCCAACGTGATAGGGATCCCAAACGCTCGAGCAGTACTCAAGGGTAGGTCGTATTAGTGTTTTATAAGCGGTCTCCTTTACAGATGAACCACATCTTCCCAAAATTCTACCAATGAACCGAAGACGACTATCCGCCTTCCCCACAACTTCCATTACACGCTTGTCCCACTTCATATCGCTCTGCAATGTTACGCCCAAATATTTAATCGACGTGACTGTGTCAAGCGCTACACTATTAATGGAGTATTCAAACATTGCAGGATTCTTTTTCCTATTCATCTGCATTAATTTACATTTATCTATATTTAAAGTTAGCTGCCATTCTTTACACCAATCACAAACCCTGTCCAAGTCATCTTGTATCCTCCTACAGTCACTGAACGACGACACCTCCCCGTACACCACAGCATCATCAGCAAACAGCCGCACATTGCTATCCACCCTATCCAAAAGATCATTTATGTAGATAGAAAACAACACCGGATCTACCACACTTCCCTGGGGCACCCCAGATGATACCCTCACCTCCGATGAACACTCACCATCGAGGGTCCGATTGGATTTTATAGGAGAACCACTTTGGTTATCATCCGCGTCGCCCTTACAGCACAGCGCTATGTCGACGATATTCTACGTCCCGTTTTCTTCGCCTTCATGGCAAGCCATTCTGGGCTTACATTCCAGCAAGATAAAGACCGCCCGCACACGGCGAGAGTTCCTACCGCTTGTCTTCGCGTTTGCCAAACCCTATACCGGCCAGCAAGGTCGCCGGATCTCTCCCGAATTGAGAAAGTGTTTGGAGCGTCATGGGCAGGGCCGTCCAACCAGGTCGGGATTTTGACGATCTAACGCGCCATTTGGACAGAATTTGGCACGATATCCTTGAGGAGGACATCAAAGAAATCTGTCAATCAATGCCGAGCCGAATAACTGGTTGCATAAGGGCCAGAGGAGGACCAACGCGTTACTGACTTGCTCAATTTGTTACTATCTTCCTACTGAATCATCCTAATTTCCTGAATTTGTAATGATTTTCTTATCTGTGTATGAACGTAACTTCTGCCAAATTCCGTCCCATTCGGATAATTTCATTGCAGCGCGTCGTTTTTTCCCCCTTTTTTTCTAAGAGTGTATCATATCTTTCGTCTTATTAAAAATGAACTGCTCTAAGTGAATTGTTATTCATTGTTAAGTTTAGTTAGGTACTAAAGATGACGGTGTGGTACAGGGTCTGGGGATGGGGTTGTACCAGCGAACATGTACATGTTACGCTCAAGGTTGAAATGGCTCTGAACACTATGGGATTTAACATCTGAGGTCATCAGTCCCCTAGACTTACAACTACACTACTCGCCATTAAAATTGCTACACCACGAAGATGACGTGCTACAGACGCAAAATTTAAGCGACAGGAAGACCATGCTGTGCTATGCAAATGGTTAGCTTTTCAGAGCATTCACACAAGGTTGGCGCATGTGGCGACACCTACAACGTGCTGACGTGAGGAAAGTTTCCAACCGAATTCTCATAAACAGCAGTTGACCGACGTTGCCAGGTGAAACGTTGTTGTGATGCCTCGGCACTTCGAACAGTGGACGTTACATTTCAGATGTGTTACGACCCGTGGCACTACCCTTCATTCGATCCAACCCTACATTTCAGCAGGATAATGCACGACCGTATGCTGCAGGTTCTGTACGGGCCTTTCTGGATACAGAAAATGTTCGACTGCTGCCCTGACCAGCACATCCTCCAGATCTCTCGCCTATTGAAACCGTCTGGTCAATGGTGGCCGGGCAACTGGCTCGTCACAATACGCCAGCCACTACTCTTGATGAAATGTGGTATCGTGTTGAAGCTGCATGAGCAACTGTACCTGTACACGGCATCCAAGCTCTGTTTGACTCAATGTCGAGGCGTATCAAGGACGTTATTACGGCCAGAGGTGGTTGTTCTGGGTACTGATTTCTCAGGAAGTATGCTCCCAAATTGCGTGAAAATGTAATCACATGTCAGTTCTAGTATAATATATTTGTCGAATGAATACGCGTTTATCATCTGCATTTCTTCTTGGTGTAGCAATTTTAATGGCCAGTAGTGTACTTAAACGTAAATAACCTAAGGACGTCACACACATCCATGCCCGAGGCAGGATTCGAATTTGCGACCGTAGCAGCCGTGCGGTTCCGGGCTGAGGCGCCTAGAACCGCTCGGCCACCGAGGCAAGCTACGGTCAAGTCTAAAAGTCTCGGAAAGGTTGGAATCACTGCTACAGCCGGAAACAGCAGCTGCAGAAAGCAGGAGAGTTTAGCTTGTAGCGCCAGTTCCAGAAATTCGTTACGGCCTAGACAGAAAGGTTCCGCGTAGACGCGTGGGTGTCGGCAGGCGCCAGGTGCGCCGATTCTTTCGGCGAAGTCGTCCGCCGCGGCGAGCAGTGCCGCGTTCCTTCCGCCGGCCTATCTCAGCGGCAGCGGGTAGCCGCGCATCGCCTGTTTGTTGCGATTAGGCCGGCGCGCGCCTGTGATCATGACGAATGAGCGCCCGCTTACGGCGCCAGATGCGCCGATAGCGTCAGCGCGTGGGCGACGCCTCAATGCGCGCGCGCCGCGTAAACAGATGAGAGCAGAGCGCGCCGCGCCGCGCTGCGCCAGCCGGTGTGAACCTGGCCGTGCGGCGGCGCCTCGCGGGCTGTGCTCAGCGTTCACTCAAACAAGAAGCGGCCGCGAATGACGAGGAGAACACGGCGAGTGTCGTAGCCATGTTGTTGCTGTTGTTGTGGTCTTCAGTCCTGAGACTGGTTTGATGCAGCTCTCCATGCTACTCTATCCTGTGCAAGCTTCTTCATCTCCCAGTACCTACTGCAGCCTACATCCTTCTGAATCTGTTTAGTGTATTCATCTCTTGGTCTCCCTCTACGATTTTTACCCCCCACGCTGCCCTCCAATACTAAATTGGTGATCCCTTGATGGCTCAGAACCTGTCCTACTAACCGATCCCTTCTTCTAGTCAAGTTGTCCCACAAACTTCTCTTCTCCCAATCCTATTCAATACTTCCTCATTAGTTATGTGATCTACCCATCTAATCTTCAGCATTCTTCTGTAGCACCACATTTCGGAAGGTTCTATTCTATTCTTGTCCAAACTATTTATCCTCCATGTTTCACTTCCATACATGCCTACACTCCATACGTATACTTTCAGAAACGACTTCCTGATATTTAAATCTACACTCGATGTTAACAAATTTGTCTTCTTCAGAAACGCTTTCCTTGCCATTGCCAGTCTACATTTCATATCCTCTCTACTTCGACCATCATCAGTTATTTTGCTCCCCAAATAGCAAAACTCCTTTACTACTTTAAGTGTCTCATTTTCTAATCTAATTCCCTCACCATCACCCGACTTAATTCGACTACATTCCATTATCCTCGTTTCGCTTTTGTTGATGTTCATGTTATACCCTCCTTTCAAGACACTGTCCATTCCGTTCAGCTGCTCTTCCAAGTCCTTTGCTGTCTCTGACAGAATTACAATGTCATCGGCGAACCTCAAAGTTTTTATTTCTTCTCCATGGATTTTAATACCTACTCCGAACTTTTGTTTCCCTTACTGCTTGCTCAATATACAGATTGAACATCATCGGGATAGGCTACAACCCTGTCTCACTCCCTTCCCAACCACTGCTTCCCTTTCATGCCCCTCGACTCTTATAACTGCCATCTGGTTTCTGTACAAACTGTATATAGCCTTTCGCTCGCTGTATTTTACCCCTGCCACCTTCAGAATTTGAAAGAGAGTATTCCAATCAACATTGTAAAAAGCTTTCTCTAAGTCTACAAATGCTAGAAACGTAGGTTTGCCTTTCCTTACTCTAGCTTCTAAGATAAGTCGTAGGGTCAGTATTCCCTCACGTCTTCCAACATTTCTACGGAATCCAAACTGATCTTCCCCGATGTCGGTTTCTATCAGTTTTTCCATTCGTCTGTAAAGAATTCGCGTTAGTATTTTGCAGCTGTGACTTATTAAACTGATAGTTCGGTAATTTTCATATCTGTGAACACCTGCTTTCTTTGGGATTGTAATTATTATTTTCTTCTTGAAGTCTGAGGGTATTTCGCCTGTCTCATACATCTTGCTCACCAGACGGTACAGTTTTGTCAGGACTGGCTCTCCCAAGGCCGTCAGTAGTTCTAATGGAATGTTGTCTACTCCCGGGGCCTTGTTTCGACTCAGGTCTTTCAGTGCTCTGTCAAACTCTTCACACAGTATCTTATCTCCCATTTCGTCTTCATCTACATCCTCTTCCATTTCCATAATATTGTCCTCAAGTACATCGCCCTTGTATAGACCCTCTATATACTCCTTCCACCTTTCTGCCTTCGCTTCTTTGCTTAGAACTGGGTTTCCATCAAAGCTCTTGATATTCATGCAAGTGGTTCTCCTTTCTCCAAAGGTCTCTTTAATTTTTCTGTAGGCAGTATCTATCTTACCCCTAGTGAGATAAGCCTCTACATCCTTACATTTGTCCTCTAGCCATCCCTGCTTAGCCATTTTGCACTTCCTGTCGATCTCATTTTTGAGACATTTGTATTCCTTTTTGCCTGCTTCATTTACTGCATTTTTATATTTTCTCTTTTCATCAATTAAATTCAATATTTCTTCTGTTACCCAAGGGTTTCTATATTTCTCAGAAACATCGCTCAGAGGGGTCCAAATAAGTGAACACACATCTGAGCTTATCCATAGATACACGACCGTTACTGAGAAAACGACGATCGAGTTTTCGAGGTAATTTAGAAGCCGTTTAGCGAATAAACAGTCCAATCGCATTGGTGACACAGTGGCTAGGTTCGCGGCTTCACACTTTTGCGCCCCATGTTCGAAACAAGAATATTATTTTTTTACATTTATCTACTCACGTCCGTAGAAGATTACTATATGAATGTTTCTCAATGTATATTGGAATAATGTAGTCCTTATTCGTCCGCTAATTGCATATCAGGTGACTAAATTTAAAAAAGAAAACAAAAAAAAATGAATGGTAAAATTCTTTGAAACTGTTTTAGGCGAAATTCGTGTAGTGTATCTTGGTTCATAATCAACTGCAAACGCCAGTTTTTAGAAAAGTGGTCCGTTACACGTGGTTTTCCGGGGAATTATTGACAAACCGTGAAATCTCCAGGCCCGCCGGTGTGGCCCAGCGGTTCTAGGCGCTACAGTCAACAGCGCGATCGCTACGATCGCAGGTTCGAATCCTTCCTCGGGCATGGATGTGCGTGATGTCCTTAGGTTAGTTAGGTTTAAGCAGTTCTAAGTTCTAGAGGACTGATGACCACAGATGTTAAGTGCCATAGTGCTCAGAGCCAGTTGAACCAGTTGAATGTCGCTGTGGCAGACCTGACTTTGCGCGTTGGCCGTGGTGTTAGGAATTTCTACCTTTGGAATTTTTGTATGACCTGCATCATCCAAGGCGATGCACCAAATCATCCTGAGGAATAAAAGTAAGACATAATATAAGAATTAATAATTCATATAAGAATGATATAGAAGAATATGAGAATTTAAAAAGGTTGTAATCCCTGAAAATACCATACACACATACACTCCTGGAAATGGAAAAAAGAACACATTGACACCGGTGTGTCAGACCCACCATACTTGCTCCGGACACTGCGAGAGGGCTCTACAAGCAATGATCACACGCACGGCACAGCGGACACACCAGGAACCGCGGTGTTGGCCGTCGAATGGCGCTAGCTGCGCAGCATTTGTGCACCGCCGCCGTCAGTGTCAGCCAGTTTGCCGTGGCATACGGAGCTCCATCGCAGTCTTTAACACTGGTAGCATGCCGCGACACCGTGGACGTGAACCGTATGTGCAGTTGACGGACTTTGAGCGAGGGCGTATAGTGGGCATGCGGGAGGCCGGGTGGACGTACCGCCGAATTCCTCAACACGTGGGGCGTGAGGTCTCCACAGTACATCGATGTTGTCGCCAGTGGTCGGCGGAAGGTGCACGTGCCCGTCGACCTGGGACCTGACCGCAGCGACGCACGGATGCACGCCAAGACCGTAGGATCCTACGCAGTGCCGTAGGGGACCGCACCGCCACTTCCCAGCAAACTAGGGACACTGTTGCTCCCTAGGGACGAATGGAGACGTGTCGTCTTCAGCGATGAGAGTCGCTTCTGCCTTGGTGCCAATGATGGTCGTATGCGTGTTTGGCGCCGTGCAGGTGAGCGCCACAATCAGGACTGCATACGACCGAGGCACACAGGGCCAACACCCGGCATCATGGTGTGGGGAGCGATCTCCTACACTGGCCGTACACCACTGGTGTACACTTGAATAGTGCACGGTACATCCAAACCGTCATCGAACCCATCGTTCTACCATTCCTAGACCGGCAAGGGAACTTGCTGTTCCAACAGGACAATGCACGTCCGCATGTATCCCGTGCCACCCAACGTGCTCTAGAAGGTGTAAGTCAACTACCCTGGCCAGCAAGATCTCCGGATCTGTCCCCCATTGAGCATGTTTGGGACTGGGTGAAGCGTCGTCTCACGCGGTCTGCACGTCCAGCACGAACGCTGGTCCAACTGAGGCGCCAGGTGGAAATGGCATGGCAAGCCGTTCCACAGGACTACATCCAGCATCTCTACGATCGTCTCCATGGGAGAATAGCAGCCTGCATTGCTGCGAAAGGTGGATATACACTGTACTAGTGCCGACATTGTGCATGCTCTGTTGCCTGTGTCTATGTGCCTGTGATTCTGTCAGTGTGATCATGTGATGTATCTGACCCCAGGAATGTGTCAATAAAGTTTCCCCTTCCTGGGACAATGAATTCACGGTGTTCTTATTTCAATTTCCAGGAGTGTATATACCAAAAAAATGTATGAGACCTATTGTAAAAGCCAGTTGTAATTTTACAATTCGTATAACGCCCTTGTGTTCGCCAACTTGATAAGAAACATTCGTGTAGTAACCTTCTATGGGGATGGGTATAGTGAAAAACTTTAAATAAAATGCAAACAATGATCGGGTTTCGAACAGGGTACGCAGAAGTGAGAGATCGCGACGGTGGCGACTACGCCACCAGGTGTGCTGAACTTGTCGGGCGCTAAAATACATCTAAAGCACGTCGAATATGTTGACGGTCGTTTTCTCAGAAACGATCGAGTATCTACGGATAAGACGAGACACCTGTTCGCTCATTTTGGCCCCCTCTTCCATTGAGTGAAATTTCTGGGAAATCGAGTTATGGCACTAGCCGTGTTCGCCTCGTCAGTACTGAGAATTTCTCTAATAACAACTGATGATGACAACGAAACTTTTACACAATGTTACTAAGATGTGAAACTATGTGTTGCAGGTGTAACTGATGTAATATTCCTGCAAGTTTTTAAAAATATTTAGTAAAACGGCGGCCGGAGTGGCCATGCGGTTCTAGGCGCTACAGTCTGGAACCGCGCGACCACTACGGTCGCAGGTTCGAATCCTGCCTCGGGCATGGATGTGTGTGATGTCCTTAGGTTAGTTAGGTTTAAATAGTTCTACGTTCTAGGGGACTGATGACCACAGCAGTTAAGTCCCATAGTGCTCAGAGCCATTCGAACCATTTTTTTTTAGCAAAACAAAAAATGTGCCATTTGACCCCCACTGCCCTATACGATTCACAAACATTTACATAACACTAGACACACACAGCCGAGGTCCACAAATTCCGTCCCATGAGGAAGTGGTGGAGACAAGGAGGGAATCCACTGCTACTAACATGGCCAAAATGGAAATAAAATGTCGAACCCTTGGAGGCACCGGATAAGGTCAGGAGAAAGAAAGAGAAGAATTTCACATAACAGATATTCGGCATTACATTATACCATTATCAAGCTCTACAAAACAAGCAAAGACAAATCATTAATTTGCATTAATACACATTTAAATCTGTCTACAGCGTGAACCAGAACACCATCAAAAACTTTCAAAGGTTGTTCAGGGTTACCTTCTGAGTATTTTGGCATCAGGGTAATTGCACTGTTTGGACGACGGATTGGTCGCATTGCTCTTCTCCCGTGGCCAGCTCAAGTCAGCATATGTGACGTCAATAGACGACTACCCCTGAGGACATGTGAAGTGTCTTGTTTACGAGAGTCTGGTCGATACTCGCATGGATCCAAGGGGATCGTCCCGAAAATAATGTGTCCTATTTATTTATTTATTTATTTTTATGTCCGCGCCAGATGTCGTTGGTGTAGTGCTAATACTTGAACCTCCCCCTTCCGTTTGCAGCTGGTTCCGTTGTTCTGCAGAAGTTGGTGCCAGCAGAGGAGTGTTCCAAAGTGGAGTCTGATATGGACGCGTGTATAAAACAGCGATGTGCGATTGAATTCCTCACCGCTGAAGAAATTTCGCCGATTTAAATCCTTCCACTCTTGCTGAAGGTGAATGGAGACGATACAACAGACGTGAGCAATGTGAGGCGATGGGTACGGCATTTTCGAGGTGGTGAAAAGGGTGTGGATGACAACAAACCACGGCCCAGTCGACCCTGCAAAGTTGCCATCCTTCGCAATGAGGAATGTCTTGATCAACTCATCCGCGCTGATCGGCGGATAACGATCAGAGAATTGTGGACAAAGCTGAATGTCGGCTGTAACTGTTGTGTTGGCAGAAGAGCCAACACCGTGTTACTAGAGGAGGCCGAAATTCACGCGTTTTAGCTCACGCAGGCTGGCGTGAGGAGGGAAGAACTATACTGACGTGAGGTCTGGAACATGACAAGGAATTAGAATTCAGAAAGCGGACATAATTAGTTTGATACTCAACTTTAATTCATTAATGATGAACGTCGCTCTTGACGGTACATGATTCACAATATTATCTGTTCAGATTATAGTAACTGAATATGGCGCCTTGCTAGGTCGTAGCAAATGACGTAGCTGATGGCTATGCTAAACTGTCGTCTCTGCAAATGAGAGCGTATGTAGACAGTGAACGATCGCTAGCAAAGTCGGCTGTACAACTGGGGCGAGTGCTAGGGAGTCTCTCTAGACTAGACCTGCCGTGTGGCGGCGCTCGGTCTGCAATCACTGATAGTGGCGACACGCGAGTCCGACGTATACTAACGGACCGCGGCCGATTTAAAGGCTACCACCTAGCAAGTGTGGTGTCTGGCGCTGGCACCACAGTAACGATGTTGGAACATCTTGGTTATCGTGAAGTCTGTGCGAGAAGGGTCCCGCAGGTGCTTACAGAAGAACAAAAAAGTCATCGAATGGAAAATTGTCGGGACCTCCTAGACCAATATGAAGCTGAAGGTGATAATTTTCTGAATAGTACGTTCACTGCACACGTGGCGTCACCACAACGAGTCTGAATCCAAAGGAGAGTTCATGGAATGGCCACATGCGAATTCTCTGTCAAGGAAGAAATCAAGACACAGCCATCAGGAAGCAAAATAATGCGCCCAGTCTTCTGGAATAGCCAAGGTGTGGTTCTTTTGGAAGTCCTAGACCCTTGAGAAACTGCCAATTCAGCACGCTAGAAGGCGACACTGATTAAGCTGAAAGGCCGAATTTCCAGGATAAGGCCAGAGAAGACCAACTTTCACCTGAAACACAGTAACGCCAGGCCACACACCAGTTCTGCGACCACGCAGATCATTGCTCCGATTTTTACAAGCTCTGGTTCATCGTTGGCAAAAGTGCATAACGCATCAACATCTACATGGTTATTCTGCAATTCACACTTAAGTGCCTGGCAGAGGGTTCATCGAGCCATTTTCATACTACTTATCTACCATTCCACTCGAGAATGGCGCGTGGGAAAAAGGAACACCTAAATCTTTCCGTTCGAGCTCTGATTTCTCTTGTCTTATTGTGATGATCATTTCTCCCTGAGTAGTTGAGTGTCAGCAAAATATTTTCGCATTCGGAAGAGAAATTTGGTGATTGAAATTTCGTAAATAGATATCGCCGCAAAGACGACCGCCTTTGCTTCTGTGACTGCCACCCCAACTCGCGTTATCATATCTCACCCCTATTGCGCGGTAACACGAAACGAGCTGCCCTTCTTTGCAGTTTTTCGATGTCCTCCGTCAATCCTACCTGGTAAGGATCCCACACCGTGCAGCAATATTCCAGCAGAGGACGGACATGTGTAATGTAGGCTGTCTCTTTAGTGGGTTTGTCGCATCTCTAAGTGTTCTGCCAATAAAGTGCAGTCTTTGTTTCGGCTTCCCCACAGTATTACCTATGTGGTCTTTCCAATTTAAGTCGCTCGTAATTGTAATTCCTAGGTATTTAGTCGAATTTACAGCCCTTAGATTTATGCGATTTGTCGTAAACCCAAAATTTATCGCATTTCTTTTAGTATCTATGTGGATGACCTCGCACTTTTCTTTGTTTCGTGCCAATTGCCACTTTTCG
The DNA here is from genome assembly GCF_023898315.1 of Schistocerca nitens. Classification (NCBI taxonomy): domain Eukaryota; kingdom Metazoa; phylum Arthropoda; class Insecta; order Orthoptera; family Acrididae; genus Schistocerca; species Schistocerca nitens. The sequence continues at coordinate 209,015,085 of NC_064623.1, forward strand.
CACCACACAGAAATTCTGTCTAGATCATTTTGTAATTGGAATTGATTGTGCGATGATTTTACGAGACGGTAAATTACGGCGTCATCTGTAAACAATCTAACGGGGCTACTCAGATCATCACCTATATCATTTATGTAAATCAAGAACAGCAGAGGGCCTAAGACACTACCTTGCGGAACGCCAGATATCACTTCCGTTCTACTCAGTGATATACCGTCTATCACTACGAACTGTGACCTCTGTGAGAGGAAATCACGAATCCAGTCACACAACTGAGACGATGCTACATAAGCACGCAATTTGGTTAATAGTCGCTTTTGAGGAACGGTATCAAAAGCCTTCTGGAAATCTAGGAATATGGAATCGATCTCAGGTCCCTTGTCGACAGCACTCATTACTTCATGGGAATAAAGAGCTAGCTGTGTTGCACAAGAACGATGTGTTCTGAATCCGTGTTGGTTATGTATCAATAAGTCATTTTCTTCAAGGTGATTCATAATGTTCGAGTACAGTATATGCTCCAAAATCCTACTGCAAATTGAGGTCACTGATATGGGTCTGTAATTCAATGGGCTCCTCCTATTTCCTTTCTTGAATATTGGTGTGACCTGTACTACTTTCCTGTCTTTAGGAACAGACCTTTCGTCAAGTGAGCGGTTGTATATGATTGCTAAGGAAGGCGCTATTTTGTCTGCATACTCTGAAAGGAACCTGATTGATGTACCATCTGGACTTGCCTTTCTTACGTGATTTGAGTTGTTTCGCAACACCTAAGATATCTACTTTTATGTCACTCATGCTAATAGCTGTCCTGGTTTCGAATTCTGGAATATTTACTTGGTGACTATGTGGAAAAATGACAGCCTGTAGCTGAAATATTGCTCTACTTAGCTGTGCTGCTGTGATTTATGTTCCTCCTGTAGTTTACATGAATAAAAATAGGAGGCATTAATTCCGGAACGATCCTCGTAGTTTGTAGGAGTGTCACGGCAACAGAAGGAGTGGGCCAAGTCCCTGGAGCTCTTGATCCTGTAAGACAGTCGCTGTACACTCTTCCGTAATCGTGGTGGTCGATGTTCTGAACAGTTCCACCAAGGAAACAGGTCTGCATTTGTTACGTGCTCGACTCTTCACAGACAGAATATATGAAACAAACTGTCACGAAAGTGTGTGATTTGTCGGATAGTTGTTGCATTACTCTCTGTTGTGTGTAGTGCTTTTGGTTGTTACATACCACTACGCTTCTTTACTGTTGTGATTGCGTTAAAAATGGTACAAATGGCTCTAAGCAATATGGGACTTAACATCTGAGGTTATCAGTCCCCTAGACTACTTAAACCTAACTAAGTTAAGGACATCACATACATCCATGCCCGAGGCGGGATTCGAACCTGCGACCGACGCGGTTCCGGACTGGAGCACCTAGAACCGCTCGGCCACAGCGGCCAGCGATTGCGGTAACAAACCGCATAAATAATTACTCTGTACTGAGCGGTGGAATCCGTGGATCAATTCACATCGAAATATTTAGAAGGTATCCCTGAACAACCTTCGAAAGATTGCCAGTGGGGCTCTGGTTCAGCCTGTATATTGCCCTGCAGGATTGCACACCTTAACGCTGATATGCCATTAGGCACCATTGCCTCTATTTAAAGGAAACAAAGTTCTTTTCCACTTTAAGGAAGGAATGCATCAGCACGTTAAATGAAAAGACAGAAGTATCGAAGTGGTCCACTTAGGCGAAGTCTTCGTTGACAAGCCGCCGTCAACCTGATCTCCTTGGGGCGTTAAGTTTTAATGTTTCCTGTACGTTATTCTCAATGGAAGATTTCTCTGAAGACAGTAACACCCTTACGACTGTGATACAGAAGTAACTTCACAGTACAATTGATGTGTTGGTGAATGTGCCAACACCTTGTAGATAGAGGAGGCCGAAATGCACGCTATCTAACGCAGACGGGCGTGAATTCTGGAACAGGATAAGTAGTGAATTCTAATAAGAAAAGTATGCAGCTCCTCTAATACTTAACTTTTATTTATCCTTGTTGTGAATACAGCATTCTTGATGAGACATTTCATACGATAACTATCAAACTATGTAAGGCTAATGGCGCCTTGCTAAGTCGTAGCCATTAACTTAGCTGAAGGCTATTCTGTCTCTCGGCAAATGAGAGCAAAGGCTTCGTCCGTATAGGCGCTAGCAACGTCGTCGTACAACTGGGGCGAGTTCTCGTAAGTCTCTCGAGACCTGCCGTGTGGTGGCGCTAGGTCTACGATCACACAGTGGCGACACGCGGGTCCGACATGTACTAATGGACCGCGGCCGATTTAAGCTACCACCTAGCAAGTGTGGTGTCTAGCAGTGACACCACAACAATCTTTGGCTGGTCAGTGCATACAATCTTTCACAGATGAGAGCGGTTAACGCTCGTTAGTAACTGTGTTTTGTGGAAGTATTATGCGCCAACATGAGATATACAAGAAAGAGTTTTATACGTTGTACAACTGATGCCTGCTGCTTCCTTCTTGCTTAACACTACAGGGCAATATACACTGAAGCGACAAAGAAACTAGTATAGGCATGCGTATTCAAGTACAGAGGTACGTAAACAGGCAGAATACGGCGCTGCGGTCGGCAACGCCTGTATAAGACAAGTGTGTGGCGCAGTGGTTGGATCGCTTACTGGTGCTACAATGGCAGGTCATCAAGATTTAAGTGAGTTTGAAAATGGTCTAGATAGTCGGCACACGAGCGATGGCACACAGCATCTCCGAAGTAGCGATGAAGTGGGGATTTTCCAGTACCACCTTTTCACGAGTGTTCCGTGAGTATCACATATCCGGTAAATCACCAAATCTCCAACACTGCTGCGGCCGGAAAAAAATCCTGCAAGAACGGGACCAACGACGACTGAAGACAATTGTTCAGTGCAGATTTCAACGCTGGGCCATCAACAAGTGTCAGCGTACGCACTATTCAACCGAAACATCATCCATATGGGCTTTCGGAGCCCAAGGCCCACACGTGTATCCCTGACGACTTCATGACACAAAGCTTTACGCCTTGCCTGGGCCCGTCAAACCGACATTGGACTGTTGATGACTGGAAACATGTTGCCTGGTCGGACGAGTATCGTTTCAAATTGTACCGAGTGGATGGACGTGTACGGGTATGGAGACAAGCTGATGAATCCATGGACTCTGCATAGCAGAAAGGGACTGTTCAAGCTGGTGGAGGCTCTGTAATGGTGTGGGGTGCGTGTGGTTGGAGTGATATGGGACCCACGATACGTCAAGACACGATATTGAGAGGTGACACATACGTAGGCAACCATTCTGATCACGTGCATCCATTCACGTCCATTGTGCATTCGGACGGACTTGGGCAATTCCAGCGGGGCAATGCGACACCCCACATGTCTAGGATTGCTACGGAGTGGCTCCAGGAACACTCTTCTGAGTTTAAACACTTCCGATGCCCACCAAACTCCCCAGTCATGAACGTCATTGAGCATATCAGGGATGCCTAGCAACGTGCTGTTCGGAGGAGATCTCCACTCTCTCGTACTCTTATGAATTTATGGACAGCCCTGCAGAATTCATGGTGTCCGTGCCACATGTTCCGGCACTTCTGCGTGCTCGCGGAGCCCTACACGATATTAGGCAGCTGTACCAGTTTCTTTGGCTCCTCAGCGTACAAGCTGTTCAGAAACAGTCTGAAAACCTTGTTAGGGTGATGCAGGGTAGGTTGTACTGAGAAATAATTGTTAAGAAAAAATTCGATACGTTGCGCTGTTTCCGAATTAATTATGATTGAAGTTAGCAAATCAGGCCGTCGCACGCGCAGATTGAAGCGTCCCGTCAAATACAATTAGTATCACTTGTTCCCAGACTGTAGATGATAGCGCACGACACTACTCAGCTAAGGTTCGATTCTTACTATCGTCCCATATCCAATTTTTGTATCTTTCTCTTTTTCGGTTTTAGGAAACACAAACGAAGAGCATGTTTGACGGTAACGCCTCTGGCGGGCCACTTGAATTTGCTTGCACAGCGAATTGATTGGCTAACTTCAGTGCCAATTACCTCGGAAACGGCACACGGCACAACGTACCCTGCATCTCTTAACAAGCTTTTCAGACTGTTTTTGACCACTCAGTACATGTCAATGTGGAGAAGAAAGGTGAGGATAAGCTGGAGGGAAAGAGTGTTGGAAAGATGTGGAGAGAGAGGAACAGTGCTGCAGGTAGTAAGACAAAGGAAGAAGAACTGGAAGCGCCATTTGTTGAAAAAAAGGGCGCCTGCCAACAGACGCTTTGGAAGGACTAGTTCGTGGGAGGAGACAGAGGAGGGAGGAAATGCAAGATGATCGACGACCTCAAGGGAAGCGGAAATCAGCGCGTACCTGAAGATGAAGATAGGAGAGCATCGAGAGTTATCACGTGAAAACCGACCCATCGGCAAAACACCGATGATAGTGATGACAACATGTCTCTCCGTACGTGTAGTATTGCGAAGTAATGAGACACTATGTGATCAAAAGTATCCGGACACCTGGCTGAAAATGACTTACAAGTTCGTGGCGCCCTCCATCGGTAAGGCTGGAATTCAGTATGGTGTTGGCCCACCCTTAGCCTTGATGACAGCTCCCACTCTCGCAGGCATACGTTCAATCAGGTGGTGGAAGGTTTCTTGGGGAATGGCAGCCCATTCTTCACGGACTGCTGCACTGAGGAGAGGTATCGATGTCGGTCGATGAGGCCTGGCACGGAGTTCCAAAACATCTCAAAGGTGTTCTATAGGATTCAGGTCAGGACTCCGTACTCTGTACGGATCTTACTGTCGTGTAACCACTCCGCCACAGGCCGTGCCTTATAAAGAGGTGCTCGATGGAGTTGAAAGATTCAATTGCCATCCCCGAGTTGCTCTTCAACAGTGGTAAGCAAGAAGGTGCTTAAAACATCAATGTAGGCCTCTGCTGTGATAGTGCCACGCATAACAACAAGGGGTGCAAGCCCAGACCCTGAAAAACACCACCAAACCATAACACCACCGCCTCCGAATTTTACTGTTGTCACTACACAGGCTGGCAGATGACGTTCACCGGGCATTCGCCATACCCACACCCTGCCATCGGATCACCACATTGTGTACCGTGATTGGTCACTCCACACGACGTTTTTCCACTGTTCAATCGTCCAATGTTTACGCTCCTTACTCCAAGGCGTCGTTTGGCATTTAGCGGCGTGATGTGTGGCTTATGAGCAGCCGCTCGACAATGAAACCCAAGTTTTCTCACCTCCCGCCGAACTGTTATAACACTTGCAGTGCATCCTGATGCAGTTTGGAATTTCTGTGTGCTGGTCTGTATAGTTGTCTGCCTATTACACATTACGACCCTCTTCAACTGTCGGCGGTCTCCGTCATTCAACAGACGAGGTCAGCCTCTACGCTTTTGTGCCGTACATGTCCCTTCACGTTTTCATTTCACTATCAAATCGGAAACAGTTGACCTAGGGGTGTTAATGAGGGTGGAAATCTCACGTACAGACGTGTGGCACAAGTGACACCCAATCACCTGACCACGTTCGAAGTCCGTGAGTTCCGCGGAGCGCCCCATTCTGCTCTCTCAAGATGTCTAATGACTACTGAGGTAACTGATATCTAGTACCTCGCAGTAGGTGGCAGCACAATCCACTTAATACGAAAAACATGTGTCCGGTTACTTTTGATCTTCAGTCCGGAACCGCGCCGCTGCTTCGGTCGCAGTTTCGAATCCTGCCTCGGGCATGGATGTGTGTGACATCCATAGGTTAGTTTGGTTTAACTAGTTCTAAGTCTAGGGGACTGATGACCCCACATGTTAAGTCCCATAGAGCTTAGAACCATTTGAACCATTTTTGAGCTTCACAAGTGATAAGAGGCAGACTCAGTTCACATTCCTAATGTCGGTTGGCATACTGACGTCTAGATTTATTGCGCGAAAGCAATATTCGACTTACTAGTGGTGCCTTTAATTATCAGCCTTGCGAAGGACTCATTTATTTAGCTGTTACTTTCAAAGGCGGCATAAGGCAACGATTGAGGGAAACAGGGGAAAGAAAGAAGAATGGGCTGCTTTGAGCGATGAGATAGTGAAGGAGCAGAGGATAAATTGGCAAAGCGACAAGATCCAGTAGGAATCCTTGGATAACACGCGACATATTGAATTTAAATAAAGGAAGTAGAAAATACAATAATCCAACAAATAAAGCAGATGAAATGGAATACAGACGTTTAAACATGAGACTGAAAACGCATAATGGCGGAGCAGGTTTCACTCTAGGAAAAATAAAGGCTGAAGGAGGATACATGCCTAGGGGAAAGACAGATGCCGCCTATAGGAAAATTTGCAGTAAAGAGAAGCAGGTGCACGAATATCAAGAGTCTACGTGGCAAGCCAGTAGTAAGAGACGAAAGGAAGACTAAAAGGTGGAAGCAATATATGGAAGGACCGTACAAGAGAAGTCTTGCAGGCTACACTACGGAAAGGGGGAAGAAGTAGGTAAAGATGAGATGTGAGATGTGATACTGCGGGAAGAATCTGATAGAGCACTGAAGGAGCTAAGTAGAAACTACGCCCCAGATGACGTTACCTTGGAACTCCTGATATTCGTGGGAGAACATACTATGACAAAACTATTGCACTCGACAAGATGAATACACTCCTGGAAATGGAAAAAAGAACACATTGATACCGGTGTGTCAGACCCACCATACTTGCTCCGGACACTGCGAGAGGGCTGTACAAGCAATGATCACACGCATGGCACAGCGGACACACCAGGAACCGCGGTGTTGGCCGTCGAATGGCGCTAGCTGCGCAGCATTTGTGCACCGCCGCCGTCAGTGTCAGCCAGTTTGCCGTGGCATACGGAGCTCCATCGCAGTCTTTAACACTGGTAGCATGCCGCGACAGCGTGGACGTGAACCGTATGTGCAGTTGACGGACTTTGAGCGAGGGCGTATAGTGGGCATGCGGGAGGCCGGGTGGACGTACCGCCGAATTGCTCAACACGTGGGGCGTGAGGTCTCCACAGTACATCGATGTTGTCGCCAGTGGTCGGCGGAAGGTGCACGTGCCCGTCGACCTGGGACCGGACCGCAGCGACGCACGGATGCACGCCAAGACCGTAGGATCCTACGCAGTGCCGTAGGGGACCGCACCGCCACTTCCCAGCAAATTAGGGACACTGTTGCTCCTGGGGTATCGGCGAGGACCATTCGCAACCGTCTCCATGAAGCTGGGCTACGGTCCCGCACACCGTTAGGCCGTCTTCCGCTCACGCCCCAACATCGTGCAGCCCGCCTCCAGTGGTGTCGCGACAGGCGTGAATGGAGGGACGAATGGAGACGTGTCGTCTTCAGCGATGAGAGTCGCTTCTGCCTTGGTGCCAATGATGGTCGTATGCGTGTTTGGCGCCGTGCAGGTGAGCGCCACAATCAGGACTGCATACGACCGAGGCACACAGGGCCAACACCCGGCATCATGGTGTGGGGAGCGATCTCCTACACTGGCCGTACACCACTGGTGACCGTCGAGGGGACACTGAATAGTGCACGGTACATCCAAACCGTCATCGAACCCATCGTTCTACCATTCCTAGACCGGCAAGGGAACTTGCTGTTCCAACAGGACAATGCACGTCCGCATGTATCCCGTGCCACCCAACGTGCTCTAGAAGGTGTAAGTCAACTACCCTGGCCAGCAAGATCTCCGGATCTGTCCCCCATTGAGCATGTTTGGGACCGGATGAAGCGTCGTCTCACGCAGTCTGCACGTCCAGCACGAACACTGGTCCAACTGAGGCGCCAGGTGGAAATGGCATGGCAAGCCATTCCACAGGACTACGTCCAGCATCTCTACGATCGTCTCCATGGGAGAATAGCAGCCTGCATTGCTGCGAAAGGTGGATATACACTGTACTAGTGCCGACATTGTGCATGCTCTGTTGCCTGTGTCTATGTGCCTGTGGTTCTGTCAGTGTGATCATGTGATGTATCTGACCCCAGGAATGTGTCAATAAAGTTTCCCCTTCCTGGGACAATGAATTCACGGTGTTCTTATTTCAATTTCCAGGAGTGTACAATAGCTGAAAAAGCATCGCACTTCAGACAGAATATAATTATTCCAATGCCAACGAAGCCAAATGCCTGTAGATGTAAATTGTACCGAAACGTTACTTTAATACTAAACAATGCGCATGTTCCTAGTGATTATAGATTATGACGGAAGTGTTTGTGGAGTATTCTCACATCTGAATGTGGTAGTTAATAAAACGATACCAGCAGTATGAACGTTTGTAGTAATTAGTGGTGAACTTGACATTTACCGAAACATTCTGCCTGTCACGTTTTTGAATGCTTCATCTCAGGCAGTAAACAGGAGTTGTTCACTGTTTAATACGGCAAGAGGTACACAGAAATGAATTTAGCATAGAACAGCTCCAAGAAAGGTCACGCTTCTTCAGTTTATAGCGGCTTTATGATTATTGCAAACTGTACCAACGGTAATGTCGAAGTCCGCAAAACACACCGAACGCTTGCACTACAAGTCGCATTTGCTTGGTAATTACCTCAATTACGTAACTAAATTTGTGAGAGCGAAGCAAGCACTCAGGCTTCAAAGTCGCTGTTTCTACAGCTCCATCCGTTGTGTTTCCACGTGCACTGCAAGTATAAATGTTATGTTTCCGTGCTCTTAATATTTTTCTTATTTTTTTTTTATTTTTTTGTTGGTGTTCACTTCTATCTTCACAGCTTATCACGTGCGAGAGAGAGACCTAACGCAACGACTAAACACTAAACTCTAAGAAGAGCAGAACAGTAAACTAAAGTAGTCCAGAATCTGGTGCTTTACTGACTCACCCAGCCAGTTACATGGGGACTTACAGGCCAAAGTGAACTTCGAACTACGTCACAATGTGCTGGCCAGAGCAGCAGACGAACATTTTCTGTATCCAGAAAGGCCCGTACAGGAACTACAACATGCGGTCGTGAGTTATCCTGCTGAAATGTAGGGTTTCGCAGGGATCGAATGAAGGGTAGAGCCACGGGTCGTAACACATCTGAAATGTAACGTCCACTGTTCAAAGTGCCGTCAATGCGAACAAGAGGTGACCGAGACGTGTAACCGATGGCACCCCATACCATCACGCCTGGTGATATGCCAGTTTGGCGATGACGAATACACGCTTGCAATGTGCGTTTACCGCGATGTCACCAAACACGGATGCGACCATCATGATGCTGTATACATGAGCTGGATTCGTCCGAGAAAGTGACGTTTGCCATTCGTGGACCTAGGTTCGTCGTTGAGTACACCATCACAGGCGCTCCTGTCTGTGATGCAGTGTCAAGGGTAACCGCAGCCATGGACTCAGAGCTGATAGTCCAACCTGCTGCAAACGTCGTCGAACTGTTGGTGCAGATGGTTGTTGTCTTGCAAACGTCCCCATTTGTTGACTCAGGGATCGAGAGGTGGCTGCACGATCCGTTACAGCCATGCGAATAAGATGCCTGTCATCTCGACTGCTAGTGATACGAGTCCTTTGGGATCCAGCACGGCGTTCCGTATTACCCTCCTGAACCCACCGATTCCATATTCTGCCAACAGTCATTGGATCTCGACCAACGCGAGCAGCAATGTCGCGATACGATAAACCGCAATCGCGATAGGCTATAATCCGACCTTTATCAAAGTCGGAAACGTGATGGTACGCATTTCTCCTCCTTACACGAGGCACCACAACAACGTTTCACCTGGCAACGCCGGTCAACTGCTGTTTGTGTATAAGAAATCTGTTGGAAAGTTTCCTCATGTCAGCACGTTGTAGGTGTCGCCACCGGCGCCAACCTTGTGTGAATGCTCTGAAAAGCTAATCAGTTGCATATTATAGCATCGTCTTCCTGTCGGTTAAATTTCGCGTCTGTAGCACGTCATCTTCGTGGTGTAGCAATTTTAATGGCCAGTAGTGTACTTCGCCGTTTCGTAAATGCTTCCACCTTTGGCCTGAAAGCCAATGCTTATGCTTTTTTGGACGTCAGATTAGTCTCTCCGTTTCCGCATAACAACAAAGACTATATTGTTTTCCGCGTCCCCCCGACAGGCTGTATGTACCTTCCACTGTTAGTGAGTGAGTGATTATTGCACGTTGTCGACGAACATTGGCGTTGGTCACATGATGATGATGATGATGATGTTTGTTTTTGTGGGGAACTCAACCGCGCGGTTATCAGCGCCCGTACAAATTCCCAACCTTTGCTCAGTCCAATCTCGCCACTTGATGATGAAACACCCAGTCATATCGAGACAGGTGAAAATGCCTGACCCCGCCGGTAATCGAACCCGGGACCCCGTGCTCGGGAAGCGAGAACGTGACCGGGTCACATTAATGTGACAGGACCTTACGTTTTGTCCTCGGTAAATGAGCGAATGGAGTAGGAAAGAAGTCTGACAATATTGGCACGATGTACCCTCCGTCGCCGGCCGCGGTGGCCGTGCGGTTCAAGGCGCTACAGTCTGGAACCGCGCGACCGGTACGGTCGCAGGTTCGAATCCTGCCTCGGCCACGGATGTGTGTGATGTCCTTAGGTTAGTTAGGTTTAAGTAGTTCTAAGTTCTAGGGGACTGACGACCATAGATGTTAAGTCCCATAGTGCTCAGAACCATTTTACCCTCCATCATGCACTGCACGTTGGCTTGCGCAGTATAGAGTGAAGTTGTATACGGAAATAATTCCGTCTGGGATTGCGCAGTCGATTGTAGTGCGAACTCTTCTGCGTCGTGTGTGTGATACTGATAGCTCTTTAGAAATGACAAGTCTCTGACGGGGTTTCTCGCAGTCTGCGTGAATCAGAATCGGCGGAATGAAGCCAATTGGCTGTGAAGCGCCGCTAAGGCCAGTGACGGATGGATAGTGCTGGCTGCAATTGCGAAACTCGTTCACAACTTCCGCTCATTGTGCTGGCAGTGATGGCCGCATGCACGGTAAGTTCCTTACACATTTATTGCGGCAAGCTGCAGCCGCTGCCGCCAGGGGATTCGTCTACGCCAGTGTCAACACGCATCGCAGCACTTTCTACATCAACAAATACACACCGCGAACCACCTTATGCAGCGCGGAATTGAGTCACTGTCCACGGGAAAATATAAAAGGTGAATACAAAGTTCGTCCAACTCTAAACAGTTCTAATTACACTACTGGCCATTAAAATTGCTACACCACGAAGATAACGTGGTACAGACGCGAAATTTAACCGACAGGAAGAAGATGCTGTATGCAAATGATTAGATTTTCAGAGCATTCACACAAGGTTGGCGACGGTGACGACACCTACAACGTGCTGACATGAGGAAAGTTCCCAACCGATTTCTCATACACAAACAGCAGTTGACCGGCATTGCCTTGTGAAACGTTGTTGTGATGCCTCGTGTAAGGAGGAGAAATGCGTACCATCACGTTTCCGACTTTGATAAAGGTCGGACTGTAGCCTATCGCGATTGCGGTTTATCGCATCGCGACATTGCTGCTCGCGTTGGTCGAGATCCAATGACTGTTAGCAGAATATGGAATCGGTGGGTTCAGGAGGGTAATACGGAACGCCGTGCTGGATCCCAACGGCCTCGTATCACTAGCAGTCCAGATGACAGGCATCTTATCCGCATGGCTGTAACGGATCGTGCAGCCACGTCTCGATCCCTGAGTCAACAGATGGGGACGTTTGCAAGACAAGAAGCATCTGCACCAACAGTTCGACGACGTTTGCAGCAGGTTGGACTATCAGCTCGGAGACCACGACTGCGGTTACCCTTGACGCTGCATGACAGACAGGAGCGCCTGCGATGGTGCACTCAACGACGAACGTGGGTGCACGAATGGCAAAACTTCATTTTTTCGGATGAATCCAGGTTCTGTTTACAGCATCATGATGCTCGTCGCATCCATGTTTGTGCGACATCGGTGAACGCACATTGGAAGCGTGTATTCGTCATCGCCATACTGGCGTATCACCCGGCGTGATGATGGTAAGGGGTGCCACTGGTTACACGTCTCGGTCACCTCTTGATCACATTGACGGCACGTTACATTTCAGATGTGTTACGAACCGTGGCTCTACCCTTCATTCCATCCCTGCCAAACCCTACATTTCAGCAGGATGATGCACGACCAAATGTTGCACGTCCTGTACGGGCCTTTCTGGATACAGAAAATGTTCGACTGCTGCCCTGGCCAGCGCATTCTCCAGATCTCTCACCAATTGAAAACATCTGGTCAATGGTGGCCCAGCAACTGGCTCGTCACAATACGGCAGTCACTACTCTCGATGAACTGTGGTATCGTGTTGAAGCTGCATGGGCAGCTGTACCTGTACACGCCATCGAAGCTCTGTTTAACTCAATGCCCAGGCGTATCAAGGCCGCTATGACGGCCAGAGGTAGTTGTTCTGCGTACTGATATTTCAGGATCTATGCTCCCAAATTGCGTGAAAATGTAATCACATGTCAGTTCTAGTGTAATATATTTGTCCAATGAATACCCGTTCATCATCTGCATTTCTTCTTCGTGTAGCAATTTTAATGGCCAGTAGGGTAGTAACAAGAGTGGAAAAGAGGGGAGACATTACTTTCCATGAGGGTGAATGAGATTCGAATGCAAAACGGAGCGACGTAGCGCAGTGGTTAGCACAGTGGGCTCACATTCGGGAGAACATCGGTTCGAACTCGTGTTCGGCCATCCAGATTTAGGTTTTCCGTGATTTCCCTAAATCGCTTAAGGGGATACGGAATCACCTATCCCCGCAATGTTAATATATGCCTACTATAGGGAACATTTTCTCACAAACTACTGGAGACAGAGAGGTAAAAATTTTACTGTATGTGCATTCATATGTTACAACAATACTGAAACAACAGTTTATTGTCAAAGTATTTTCTTACAGAGATATTGTACATTTATTTTTAAGTAAATTTTTTCCATCGCTTTTTACTAGACTATCACCCCTAAGTCTTTTGTAAATCAAGTAATTAAAAAATCGTTGTTTCAGTATGTAATAGGGACCTATGTCACTACGTCATAAAAATTTCAGACTTCTAGGTTGACCAGTACCTGAGATAATGTTCCTAGATGAAGTAAAAAGTAAACTTACGGGAAACGGAGAAAGAAGATTAAAACATTCCTGATCCGTAGCTAATACCCCCTTCACAGTCTTCATAATCATCTTCAAGTATTCTTTTGGCACCCCTCTGCACCTGTCTTGCTTTTTTCACTAATGTCTTGATTATATTATCAGCATGCCTTAGTCTGTGCTGATCTAAAAAGAACATAGCACGTACCGTACGGGAACCAACACACATACCCAACTTTTGAAGGACCTGGCATTTAGTTATATTTCCAAGATTGAAGGTTGCCACAGCATCATACACACCAAAATGTAGTGTATTAATTCCGACAAACACTGTTTTTGGGAGACGATGCCATATCACACTATTCAAGCACTCGTTGGGGTTCTGCGTTTTTCCGTGAAGACATTTCATCAGAAGACTTCTGTCAGCCAGATCTCTGAAAATGGGCTTTATTTCTGCCATGATGGCTGATGGTGGACTGTGGTGGTGAATGTATTTCTCTCCTGTTGTTAGTCCCCTATTGTATTTACACCAGCTGTTTTCACCTTTGGGGCACAAACCATGTTGTGGATGCTCATCCGTGGATGCGGTGTGGAAATATAAAGCCCATATAGCTCTCCTCATTTCTTCAAGATTGCCTGTATTTTGCCTGATTGCAAGGCCATAGCAGTTCTGAATGTGGTCTATTATGGAATCAGTCAATCTTCCTCTGCCATCCAAGGTTTTCCCATCATCTAGTTTTTTCCCTTTCATAACTGATTTTAACCTTCTCAGCCTGGCACCCATTCTCTTCTGCACATGTCCTATACATTCAAGTTTGCTTATATTTACACTGTTCCCATATGGTTTGCTTTCCAAAACTTCTTTGAATGCTTTAGAGTCACCATCTCCCAGATATTTGACATAGCGAACATTATACCACTGTGAAGAGCGATGAAAAATTTTCTTCACCCCAGCAACCTCCATGCCACCACTACTACCATAATAATTAGCAATACAGTCATCACTGTGTTCATTTTTCAGCCTGCCTGTGCACCTACAGTATTTAGACATTATTGTAACATCAATAACCTTGCCAGTATCAACACTAGTTGCTGTTACAACACCATTGTTGGAGGTGTGGCCCCTTTTCTGCCACGTGCCATCAAACGCCACTGTGAGGTCACGACTGCCGTCATTTTCTTCCACTGCTTCTTCCACAGCAACCTGCATTGACTTCTGTGCTACATCTTCAACTGCAGATCCTAGTACATAATTGTAAGCTTCAAACTTTGAAGGTGCACTTAGAAGATTTAGAACACCACATAGCATATCACCAGCTGCTTTGCCCTTACCAATTGCTCGCAATCCATAAACTAACCTAATATTTACACTATAAAGTTCAGTTTTCTTGTATCCATTATTTACAGTTACTGAAACCGAACTTGGAAACTTACAGCTGTATTTACAAACACTGCATATTAAATTAAACTGGGCAGCCAGGCCAACATGGGATTCTACTTTCAGAGAAACGTTTCCATGACATTTTTTGCAGCACAAACTGTTTTCAAGAGCTTCACACAATATATTCGTATCAATGAGTTCAAAAACTTCATTCCCTCTATCAAGTAAATTATATTTCTCTTCCAAATCTCTTAGTTTTTTATGAGAAGCACTGTTTTCATTTGGTGTAAGTTCGTTCGGCAAATCAGTAATAAGTGGATTCACATTTTCCAACAGTGATGATGATGAACTGCTTTGCTTTGCTAATGAATCATTATTTCTTTTCTTTTGCCAGTTCACACGCTTTTTAAATACTTTTGCTTTAGCTCTAGGCATTTTCACTGCGAAAAATGAAGCACTAAATACGAAATAACTCAACAACAACTACTTTCTTATATCACACTGTTTACAAAACAGTCCCGCCACAAAGTCAAAGAGTAACTTGAGGAAACCAGAGAGAAACATTTTCGGGCAACTAGTGTATAAATAGTCGCTGGAAACCGGGATATTTGAATTCATGTCACTTTAAAGGTACTGCCAAAAAGTTCATGGTCAGCCACGAGAGACGTGTATAACTAAAGCGCAATACCCGATCTCACAAATATATAAAAATAAAATAGTTATAATTGTAGTAGAGCTATGTATGATACGTCATTTTAAAGAGGAAACATGGCAGAATATAATACGCCAATAAAAAAAATTCGATTTTTTAACCCAAAATCCGATTCCGTATCCCCTTAAGCCATATGCCAGAATGTTTCTTTTTATAGGGCACGGCCGATTTCCTTCTCCGTCCTTCCGTAATCCGAGCTTCTGCCCCGTCCCTAATGACCTCGTTGTCGACTCCTCCTCGAATGCAAAAGGCGGCATCGGCACTTGGTGTGCTGTCAGCTTGCAATACTGCGCCTCCATCGGTAGAAAAAAATAGTCGCCGCATTTAACCTCACAGGGGAGGCTGTGCTGATCTTTCCTGTCGCTTATTATGCGGCGAAGAGGGGACACCTTCCACACTCTTATGATGTGCCGCCAATCTCTAACATGTCGCGAATAGAGCCCTACCTCCACGTCAGCGTGGCCATGTACCCGATTTGAAGCAGACGACTCTTTCTCATTCAACAATATTGGATATTTTTAAAAACAATACGCTTCGCGTGTATTAAAATTAGTTTGACCCTAGCACTATATGGTTCTACATCTCACCAACACATCGCTGGGTCGAGAATTCCAAACTTATTTTTACACCGAAAATTTGCCTATTAACTTTTCCAACTTATTAAAATGCACGCAATCGACCTGTGGATCCTGTCACTGGATTCGTAATTTCCCTCCTGCATGAAACATGTGAAGAAATCTAAAAAGAAATGATTTTCCGAAGGACTGGCACAGCATAAAGAAAAGTCAAAATAAACTTAAAAGCAAAGGTGGTAAGAGTGCAATCGGAATTCCACTGCTAAATGCAGAGGACAGAGCGGATAGGTGGAAAGAGAACAATGAGGACCTCTACGATAAAAATAGGCGTAAGCTATAGGGAAAGACGGGTGCTATATAATGTGAACAAGAATCAAGAGGGTACAATAATAGCGGAAGATCAATAACGAAGTGCTCGGATTGAAAAGGGTGAAAGACACAGATGCAGTCTTTCGCCGCTACTGTTCGATCTATACATCGAAGAAGCAATGATGGAAGTAAAGGAAAGTTTCAAGAGTCGAATTAAATTTCAGGGTGAAAGGATATAAATGATGAGATTTCCTGATGACACTGCTAACCTCAGAGGAAGTGAAGAAGAACTACAGGATCTCTGGAATGGTATCAACATCCTATTGAGCACAGAATGTGGACTGAGAATAAATCGAAGAAAGACGAAGATAATGAGAAGTGTCAGAAATGAGAACAGCGAGAAACTTAACACCAGGATTGATGGTCACGACGTTGACGAAGTTAAAGAATAACCAATGACGGACGGACGGAGCAAGGAGGACGTCAAAAGCAGACTAGCACTAGCAAAAAGGGCATTCCTGGCCAAGAGAAGTCTATTAGTGTCAGACATAGTTTGAGGAAGAAATTTCTGAGAATATACGCTTGGAGCACGGCATTGTATGGTAGTGAAACACGGATTGTGGAAAAACCGGAACACAAGAGAAACGAAGCATTTGAGATGTGGTGTTACAGACGAATGTTGGAAATTAGGTGGACTGGTTAGGTACGGAATGAGGAGGCTCCGCACAGAATCGGAGAGGAAAGGAATATGTGGAAAATACTGACAAGGATAAAGGACAGGATGATAGGACACCTGTGAAGACATCAAGGAATGACTTCCATGGTGCCAGAGGGACCTGCAGAGTCCAAAAATGTAGAGGAAGACAGAGATTGGAATTCATCCAGCAAATAATTGAGGACGCCGGTTGCAAGTGCACCTTTGAGATGAAGAGGTTGGCAGAGGAGAGGAGTTTGTGACTGGCCCATCAAACCAGCATTCTATTTTGACCCTCTGACCCGATGGTTATCTGGTTTTCCATTTCACCAAATCAGCTGGTCCAAAATTCTGAGTAAATCTGATTTCATGGCGGAAATTTGCATATTTAATTTTGCAACTCATTAAAATGCACGCAGCCGACTCGTGATTCCCGTCGCTGAATTCGTAATATCCCCTAATGTAGGGATCTATTATTGGATTTTAAATCAGTAGTATAACTCGGCATTCCTTTTGTAAGCTCTGGACGAAACGTTCGCTGAAGCCGTCGACAGACGGACCTCGCATTCGAACGTTGAGCGTGTAGAGTTGCCGAGTTTCTGATGTCATAACGTGGAAAAAAGGACGTTGGAGAGTCTTTCCGAATGTGTAGAGTAATATCTAGCACGTCCACTGGACCTGACGGGATACCAATTCGATTCTACACAGAGTACGCGAAAGAACTTGCCCCCTTCTAACAGCCGTGTACCGCAAGTCTCTAGAGGAACGGAAGGTTCGAAATGATTGGAAAAGGGCACAGGTGTTAACAGTTTTCAAGAAGGGTCGTCGAGCAGATGCGCAAAACTATAAACCTATATCTCTGACATCTATCTGCAGTAGAATTTTAGAACATGTTGTTTGCTCGCGTATCATGTCATTTCTGGAAACCCAAAATCTACTCTGTAGGAATCAACATGGATTCCGGAAACAGCGATCGTGTGAGACCCAACTCGCTTCATTTGTTCATGAGACCCAGAAAATATTAGATACAGGCTCCCAGGTAGATACCATTTCCCATGACTTCCGGAAGGCGTTCGATTCCATTCCGCACTGTCGCCTGATAAACAAAGAAAGAGCCTACGAAATATCAGACCAGCTGTGTGGCTGGATTGAAGAGTTTTTAGCAAACAGAATACAGCATGTTGTTCTCAATGGAGAGACGTCTACAGAGGTTAAAGTAACCTCTGGCGTGCCACAGGGGAGTGTTATGGGACCATTGCTTTTCACAATATATATATAAATGACCTAGTAGATAGTGTCGGAAGTTCCATGCGGCTTTTCGCGGATGATTCTGTAGTATACAGAGAAGTTGCAGCATTAGAAAATTGCAGCGAAATGCAAGAATATCTGCAGCGGATAGGCACTTGGTGCACCAGTGGCAACTGACCCTTAACATAGACAAATGTAATGTATTGCGAATGCATAGGTAGAAGGATCCTTTATTGTATGATTATATGATAGCAGAACAAACACTGGTAGCAGTTACTTCTGTAAAATATCTGGGAGTATGCGTACGGAACGATTTGAAGTGGAATGATCATATAAAATTAATTGTTGGTTAGGCGGGTAGCAGGTTGAGATTCATTGGGAGAGTCCTTAGAAAATGTAGTCCATCAACAAAGGAGGTGGCTTACAAAACACTCGTTCGACCTATACTTGAGTATTGCTCCTCAGTGTGGGATCCGTACCAGATCGGGTTGACGGAAGAGATAGAGAAGATCCAAAGAAGAGCGGCGGATTTCATCACAGGGTGATGTTTAGCAAACTCAAGTGGCGGACTCTGCAAGAGAGGCGCTCTGCATCGCTGTGTAGCTTGCTGTCCAGGTTTCGAGAGGGTGCGTTTCTGGATGAGGTATCGAATATATTGCTTCCCCCTACTTATACCTCCCGAGGAGATCACGAATGTAAAATTAGAGAGATTAGAGCGCGCACGGAGGCTTTCAGACAGTCGTTCTTCCCGCGAACCATACGCGACTGGAACAGGAAAGGGAGGTAATGACAGTGGCACGTAAAGTGCCCTCCGCCACACACCGTTAGGTGGCTTGCGGGGTATACATGTAGATGCAGATGTTCTGATCGAGCGTTTTAATGTTGACCAGTGTAATGCAAGAATGCCACCTACGTCAAATGACGCCATGTCTCTTCATTACAGAATTGGGAGAAGACATATTGGCTTCCTATTGGAGCGCATACGTATATATATAACGTTTCTAACCGCCAGAAGACTGAGGATACCTCGAAAACTCGGCGGTAATTGAATGATTAGTTTCAATAAAATGTCGGGAAACATCATATTGGTGATGACTAACTGACAACCTCAGCTGCCGACAGGTGTTGTTGATATACCTCGATGTGGACAGCTGAAAATGTGTGCCCCGACCGGGACTCGAACCCGGGATCTCCTGCTTACATGGCAGACGCTCTATCCATCTGAGCCACCGAGGACACAGATGAATAGCGCGACTGCAGGGACTTATCCCTTGCACGCTTCCCGTGAGACTCACATTCCCAACTGTCCACAATTCTATATATGTATTGTACCTTATAGACATTTCGTATATATCATATTGGTGGTTAAATAATTACTGTAACTTGGGTAGTACGGAAATATGCCGTTTCAAGACAACGGAATATTGAGGATCCATCAAAGACGCATTGTCCTTGGTACAATTTTTTGTAATTAAATGTCAGTTAGTAACGTATCTACGATTAGAGTTTTCAGGAGGTGGTAAGACGCACAGCATGGTCGTTAATCAATCGCCGTCGGCTTGATGAGGCTGGCACGGTAACTCAGGGTGTTCGTTCAGAGGCTTTTCTGCCTACTCTAATAAAAGAACTAAGTGAAACGATCAACGATGAACTTCAATGGGCGTCATCGGACGTCCACTCCGAACAAACACAACCGACAGTAACGAACAAAATGAGAGACGAAAAAATGGGAAATGTAAGATGAGAGCTGATTTGTTGTTTATTGGCGTCTCACTAAATCGAAACATTTTTCTACTAATCTACGCATGGTCTGATAGATATGATACTTTCTTTTTAGTTTAATAGAAGCATATGCTACAGTAATCGATTATATTTAAATCTAAGTGCGCTCTCTCTGAGGAAAGGGTTTGTTCAATTGCCTTTATCTACAAGACAACTTGCACTGTTTGCAGTAATACATTTTGTGCTTTCTTGTTTCAAGTTTTCTATTTCACATGTTGTAAAGGTTCTGCTAATGAATAGGAACAGCGATCAATTAAGAATGACGTTCAGGTTTTGCTAAAAAATGAGAATGATGAAATAAGTTTTATGTTATATGGAACACTATTGTAAATTTGTGGCGCATTATTTATAATACACTACTGGCCATTAAACTTCCTACACCAAGAAGAAATGCAAATGATAAACGGGTATTCATTGGAGAAATATATTATGCTAGAACTGACATGTGATTACATTTTGACGCAATTTGGGTGCATAGATACTGAGAAATCAGTACCCAGAACAACAACCTCTGGCCGTAATAACACTTGATACGCCGGTGGATTGAGTCAAACAGAGCTTGGATGGCGTGTACAGGTACAGCTGCCCATGCAGCTTCAATACGATACCAAAGTTCATCAAGAGTAGTGACTGGCATATTGTGACGAGCCAGTTGTTCGGCCACCATTGACCAGACGTTTTCAATTGGTGAGAGATCTGGAGAATGTGCTGGCCAGCGCGGCAGTCGAACATTTTCTGTATCCAGAAAGGCCCTTACAGGACCTACAACATGCGGTCGTGCATTATCCTGCTGAAATGTAGGGATTCGCAGGGATCGAATGAAGGGTAGAGACACGGGTCGTAACACATCTGAAATGTAGCCTCCACTGTTCAAAGTGCCGTCAATGCGAACAAGAGGTGACCGAGACGTGTAACCAATGTCACCCCATACCATCACGTCGAGTGATACGTCAGTATGGCGATGAAGAATACACGCTTCCAATGTGTGTTCACAGCGATGTCGCCAAACGCGAATGCGACCATAATGATGCTGTAAACAGAACCTGGATTCAGCCGAAAAAATGACGTTTTGCCATTCGTGCACACAGGTCCGTCGTTGAGTACACCACCGCAGACGCTCCTGTCTGTGATGCAGCGTCAAGAGTAACCGCAGCCGTGGTCTCCGAGCTGAAGTCCATGCTGCTGCAAACGTCGTCGAACTGTTCGTGCAAATGGTTGTTGCCTTGCGAACGTCCCCATCTGTTGACTCAGGAATCGAGACGTGGCTGCACGATCCGTTAGAGCCAAGCACATAAGATGCCTGTCATCTCGACTGCTAGTGATACGAGGCCGCTGGGATCCAGTACGGCGTTCCGTATTACCCTCCTGAACCCACCGATTCCATATTCTGCTAACAGTCTTTGGATCTCGACCAGAGCGAGCAGCAATGTCGCGATGCGATAAACCGTAATCGCGATAGGCTACAATCCGACCTTTATCAAAGTCGGAAACGTGATGGTACGCATTTCTCCTCCTTGCACGAGGCATCACAACAACGTTTCACCAGGCAACGCCGGTCAACTGCTGTTTGTGTATAAGAAATCTGTTGGAAACTTTCCTCATGTTAGCACGTTGTAGGTGTCGCCACTGGCGCCAACCTTGTGCGAATGCTCTGAAAAGCTAATCATTTGCATATCACAGCATCTTCTTCGTGTCGGTTAAATTTCGCGTATGTAGCAGTTCATTTCGTGGTGTAGCAATTTTAATGGCCAGTAGCGTATACATTTTATAAGCCGATGTCCTTATTGACTGAACACATCACATTTCTTTTCGTCTCATGAATGTTCATAGATATTGAAGTTTTTAGTTATGTGTAACACAGACAGAACAACAAGACTAGCGTATGCATGTGCGTTTTAATGGAGCTAACGTAGCAGTTTTACGGCCGTCCATTTTGTAAACAAACTGTGCGATCTGCGAGCGAGATAGAGCCGACAGCTGCGGCCGTAGCGCGCTGCCATCGGAGCCCACGTACCGTATGCACAAGTCGAATCGTTTCCGATCGTTCAGCGGCACGTTGATCTCGCCACGTTCAAAGTTGACGTTCAGAAGCACGGTCCGTGTGCCTGCGGCTTTAGTTTTAAGGTCTCTCAACGTATGTGGGAAACACCTTGGGACGGATTCAGGTTTATACTGAGTCACTTTTGCTCCTCACAACAACACGTGAATATTGCTGCGACTTTTTGACAGGGTATCGCTAACGTTGAGACAATACTGTTGGAAGTCTCTACCTGTCTAACGCGCATTGGCGCATTTATGTACAATTATGTGCGCCTAATGACGCTTTTGTTGTTTTACCCTTAGGTCGTAGCTGCGCAACACGTAGAGCTGTAACTTGTGAAGCGGAATATGTAAGACGTAATGGTACGAATTACGAGCGCCGGGATTAGCGAGCGCCGTTGCTCTCCACCCAGGGCGATGTTTCAGGTGGGCTTCCGCAGCGGCTTATGCAAATGTCGCCCTGGCTACCAGGTGGTGGGTACCGTGCCTTCGTCCACGTCTCTCTTTACAGGCGTATCAGTCCCGCGGTCATTACACCGCTGTTTGGACGGAACACGTGTAACTAAACACTTTGCATACAAGCAACATAATAGATGAAATTCTAGACACATAATATACACTGCAGAGCCAAAGAAACGGGTACACCTTGCTAATATTGTGTAGAGCCCCCGCGAGCACGCAGAAGTGCCGCAGCACGACGTGGATGCACTCGACTAACGTCTGAAGTAGTGCTGGAGAGAACTGACACCATGAATCCTCAGTAAGAGTACGACGGGGGTGGGGATCTCTTCTGAACAGCACGTTGCAAGGCATCTCAGATATTCTCCATAATGTTCATGTCTGAGGAGTTTGGTGGCCAGTGTTTAAACTCAGGAGACCGTTCCTGGAGCCACTCTGTAGCAGTTCTGGATGTCTGGGGGGTGCTGCTGGAATTGCAAAAGTCCGCCGGCATGCACAATGGACATGAATGGACGCACGTAATCAGACGATACGTAAGTACGTGTCACATGTCACAGTCGTACCTAGACGTATCACTGCAACTGCACACGCCACACAATATTACAGAGCCTCCAACGGCTTGAACAGTCCCCTGCTGACGTGCAGGGTCCACGGATTCACGAGTTTGTCTCCTTTCTTGTACATGTCCATCCTCTCGATACAATTTCAAACGAGACTCGTTCGACCAGGCAACATGTTTCCAGTCAACAGTCGAATGCCGGTGTTGAGGGACCCAGGCGAGGCAATCATCGAGGTTGTTTCGTTGACTTGTTCGCACGCTGACACTTGTTTATGGCCCAGCATTGAAATTACAGCAGTTTGCGGAAGGGTTGCACTTCTGTCACATTGAATGATTCTCTTCAGTCGTCTTTGGTCCCGTTCTTGCAGGATCTTTTTTCGCCCGCAGCGACGGAGTTTCGATGTTTTACCGGATTCCTGATATTCACGGTGCATTCGTGAAATGGTCGTGCGGGAAAATCCCCACTTCATAGCTACCTCGCTGTGTCTCTTCGCTCGTGAGCCGAGTATAACACCACGGTCAAACTCACTTAAATCTTGATGACCTGCCACTGTAGCAGCAGTAACCGATCTAACAACTGCCCCAGTCACTTGCTACTGCAGCGCCCTGTTCTGCCTGTTTGCACATATCTGTATTTGAATAAACACGCCTATACCAGTTTGACGCTCCAGTGTATGTATATACAGTGATCAGCCATGACATTAGAACACCGACCTACTATCGATATAAACCCGTCTATGCGACAGCAGCGTCACTTAATGGGGAATGACTGGTAGTCAGACACACGCACGCTAGCATGTAGTGTCAAGTGAGCGTGCTCTCCGTATGTAGAATGGGTAAGGTTTGCGATCTACCTGAGTTTGACCGCAGTCAGATTAAATAGACCGGAGGCTCGGCGCGAGCATTTCGGGAGCAGTTCGAGTTGTCGAGTGTTCGAGGAGTGTTGTGGAGAGCGTCTTCAGCACGTGGCGAAACCGAGGTGAAACGACGTCCAAACGCGTTGGGGTTGTGCGGCCACTCTTCATTACAAATGTCGGACGTCGTTGGCTGAGCAGACTGGTAAAACAGGCCAAGCGGTGAACTACGGCGGAACTGAAACCAAACTTTAATGCTGTGAAGAATACACAGTGCACTGAACACTGCCAACGACGGGCCTCCGCGCACTAGAGATGGCCAAACTGTTCTTTTCAGAGATCGGATCAGAACTGTTCACTCCCTGAAATGAACTAGCTCTTTTTCATCACTCACCACTCATTCACAACAGAAAATAAATGGAAGGCACATTGCCCTTTAAACTTGGTTTATTCCAGTACTATACGTGTATTTTGATCTTATTTGATTCTATTTTGAAGTAACACAGATAATGAGTAAGAATTTTGTATTGTGTATTGAAATTTCCACGATATGACAAAGTTTTTGATTATTGATTTATTTTGCACTATCGTGGTTTTTTGGGTGATCGGAAAATGTTGTAACTTGAGATTTACATTAACAATATATTTGGCTATAATGTATTAAAATTTCATTAACCTCGTACAAATACATCGCAAGCCATATATTTTTAAAGTGAACATTTCCTTCCGAAGACGCCTAAAATCGCAAAATCCGTACTAAAATAAGAAAAAAATATATAAATTTGACTGTAAGACCAAAGTGCTGCATATAGCCTTCCGCAGAATAAAACAAGGAAAATATTGGTGTATCACTTTTGCTATACGTTTATTGGTTCGCTCGTAATTAAAGTGTAAATTCGAGTGACCATAATAAAAAATCCTATAGTAAGAGGAGCCGTCAGGAACCTAATCTGATCAGTTTAAACAAATAAAATTAAAATAAATACAAATAATGTATACATAACATAATTATGTAATATACATAACGGTATTACTACGAAGAACAATATCCAGTAGAGACGAACTCCGATGCAGAGGCGCTGAGTCAAGCAGGTCGAGACGCGAGCTGTATTGCTGCGTGAGCTAAGACCGCAGAGACCAGAGTGACACCTGAGTTGCTTTGCTCAGCGCTCTGGCTAGAGTCGAGAACGGTGGGGTGAGCGTTGAGTGGGCGAGTTCCGAGGGTGAGGAGCGGTGAACTGCCACCACTCACCCGCTCGGAGACAAATCGTCCGTTCTCTTGCGAGCAGGTTGTTGCAAGTAGTTCTTATGTTCTGCGCTAGGAGGCTCTCTGTCCTGTTGCTCGCATCAACTGCCCAGAGGGCAGGACGTGCGACTGAAACGATCACCGACGGAGTGCTATGCTAAGGTGCGCCAGACACTGCACGCGGCAGAGGAAGCACAGGGAGGGCACGGCATATGTGAAACACAAAATCCAACGGGGCACTGCACAATGCAGGCAGCCAAGGCAGAAGCAGGGCAGAGACCGGCGCTGGCTGTGTTGTGTGGCGTGCACTGTGCTCTGACCAGCAGAGGCCCTGCTGACCTGCTCGGACTCTCTCTCTCTCTCTCTCTCTCTGCTGTGGGAAACGTTTGGAGCTACCGTTCTTTTTTTCTGAATCACTGATTGTTCACTCCTTTGAAAGATTCAACTCTATGAATTAGCTCAGGAGCGGATCCCCCATCTCTACCGCGCACACCCCGACATCGGCAACTGTCACTGTAGTGGACATGTGACTGTCGGCACTGCACGTTGACGCAATGGCAGAGCGTTGCACGGTCTGATGAATCCCGATGCCTCCTTCATTGTGCCGATGCGAGGGTGCGAATCCGTCGTCTTCTGGAGGAATAGTTACTTGACACCTGTACTGCGGGACGGAGAGAAGCTGGCGGCGGCTCCATTATGCTCTGGGAAACATTCAAGCGGGCATACACAGGTCCAGTGGAGCTCGTGCAAGGTACCACGAGGGCCAAAGAGTATAGTACACTGGTTGCAAACTACGTCCACCCATTCATGACGCTCATGCTCCCCGACAGCAGTGGCATTTTTCAGCAAGATAACGCGCCATGTCATAAGGACAGGAGTGCGTGGGATTGGTTCGAGGAACACAGTGGAAAGTTCCAGCTGGCCCTCCAGCTCGCCAGATCTGAACCCGATCGAACACATCCCGGATGTGACTGAATGTAACGTCAGAGCTCATCCCCCACCCCAAGCCGGACTTTACGGGAGTTAGATGATTTGTGTGCGCAGATGTGATACCAACTCCCTCCATAGACTTACCGAGGCCTCATTCCTTCCCTGCCACAGCGTGTTCGCCGCTGTTGTTGTTATGATCTTCAGTCCTGAGACTGGTTTGATGCAGCTCTCCATGCTACTCTATCCTGTGCAAGTTTCTTCATCTCCCAGTACCTACTGCAACCTACATCCTTCTGAATCTCCTTAGTGTATTCATCTCTTGGTCTACCTCTACGATTTTTACCCTCCACGCTGCCCTCCAATGCTAAATTTGTGATCCCTTGATGTCTAAAAACATGTCCTACCAACCGGTCTCTTCTTCTAGTCAAGTTGTGCCACAAACTCCTCTTCTCCCCAATTCTATCCAATACCTCCTCATTAGTTATGTGATCTACCCATCTAATCTTCAGCATTCTTCTGTAGCACCACATTTCGAAAGCTTCTATTCTCCTCCTGTCCGAACTATTTATCGTCCATGTTTCACTTCCATACATGGCTACACTCCATACAAATACTTTCAGAAACGACTTCCTGACACTTAAATCTATACTCGATGTTAACAAATTTTTCTTCTTCAGAAACGATTTCCTTGCCATTGCCAGTCTACATTTTATATCCTCTCTACTTCGACCATCATCAGTTATTTTACTCCCTAAATAGCAAAACTCCTTTACTACTTTAAGTGCCTCATTTCCTAATCTAATTCCCTCAGCGCCACCCGATTTAATTTGACTACATTCCATTATCCTCGTTTTGCTTTTGTTGATGTTCATCTTATATCCTCCTTTCAAGACACTGTCCATTCCGTGCAACAGCTCTTCCAAGTCCTTTGCTGTCTCTGACAGAATTACAATGTCATCGGCGAACCTCAAAGTTTTTACTTCTTCTCCATGGATTTTAATACCTACTCCGAATTTTTCTTTTGTTTCCTTTACTGCTTGCTCAATATACAGATTGAATAGCATCGAGGAGAGGCTACAACCCTGTCTCACTCCTTTCGCCGCTGTTATACGCGCCAAAGGTGGACATACCGGCCATTAGGTAGGTGGTTCAAGTGGTTAAAATGGCTCTGAGCACTATGGGACTCAACTTCTGAGGTCATCAGTCCCCTAGAACGTAAAACTACATAAACCTAACTAAACTAAGGACACCACACACATCCATGCCCGAAGCAGGATTCCAACCTGCGACCGTAACGGTCTCGCGGTTCCAGACTGTAGCGCCTAGAACCGTTAGGTAGGTGGTCATAATGTTCTGGCTGTTCGGTGTATGTGTGAAAAATAAGTGACAATCGTGCGCGAACGAAGCTGGAGGCAGAAAGATAGCAGTACATAAAAATGAATTCAACAGAGATTGCTGAATATGCAACCACAAGTTTCATACACACAAGTTACTATTTCGTACAAAATAAAAAATAGATTCCTATATTTGAATAGTTCCATGATGTAATAAAACAAGAGCACTTGTTGGAAGGGACATTTTTAGTTTGAGAAAGGTTTGTAGTAAATGGCTTTGCTGCCCTTGGAGGAGACGTGCGCTGGGGACATTGAGCAGGGCTTTACCTGCGCACCCACTGAGAGGAAGTAGGCAGTTTTCATGCTATTCCTTCTTTTCATTCAACACTGCGTAAGCACTCGTCACAGTTACTTGTCACTTAATAGCACATCAGAAACAGCGACAAACGAGTTTCAATGCGATTACGGGCCTTTCCCTGCGTCTATTGCCTGGCTATAAGTCCGACTTTCACTTCACCTCGTATTTTGAGTAGCTGACCAATGAGGTTAGAAATTTTTATGTGACAAGCGTTGCAAAAAATAAAGGAACAGGAAGTACTCATCACACAAACACTAACTGCACACAACATCAAAAGAGTAAACCCTAGGCGAAACACTGAAACATGTTAATACTAACACAAGGAAATAAAAACACTTTCATACGTTCAGTAACGGATACACACACATACAACATTAACACACGTCACACATAAACAACATTTAAATATTTGGCTGGCACAACATAATCAACGAAAGATGTTGTCCGAGAAACAAATTAATATGGTTCCAATCGCCCGTTTTCAATCAAGGTTTTCGGGAGGTTTCCTTTGGTTGTAAGGTGTGTGCCTACAACTGGCGAGCTCCTCCCATTTATTTTCAATTGAGGTCCCCAATTTACCCCACTATCAGCTTGTCTGATAATTTGTTGGAGAAAACCCTGACTCTTAATGGGCCGGGTCTTTAACAGCCGACTCGGGCATTTTCTCCTGTTGTTCAGTCTCGTGCAGAAAAATCTATGTTCAAAAGTGTGTGAATTTCTAAGGGACCAAACTGCTGAGGTCATCCGTTCATACACTTACACACTACTTAAACTAACTTATACTAAGAATAACACACACACCCATGTCCGAGGGAGGACTCGAACCTCCGGCAGGAGGGGCCGCGCAATCCGTCACAAGGCGCCTCGAACCGCGCGACCACACCTCGCGGCCATTCCGCGCGGCAGAAAAATCTAGTTACGACTTGCGCATAAGAAATAAAGGGAAGGAAATTGGAAGATCACGTGACAGTAAAATGCAATTCCATTTCTGGCCCTTGTAGATGGTCTAGTTTCCTTTTTCAGCAACAGACGAGAAGTGGTCCGCTCCCTTCAAAAATTTTATGAAGCTGCAGGTGAAACTGGGATTCAGTATATGAATATATGAGAAGATGTCAAAGACACTTCCAAGGCCACCATCGCTAACAGGTATCAGTATAATAATAAAAGTGCTTAAATTACCCGCCAGTGTAGCCGAGAGCGCTAACGCGCTGCCTCCTGGACTCGGGTAGGGGCGCCGGCCCCAAGTGGGATCAGGCCGGCAGATTTACAGCAAGGGCCGGTGAGCTGGCCAGCCTGGACGTGGTTATTAGGCGGTTTTCCACATCCCACTAGGTGAATACTCAGCTGGTCCCTACATACCACCTCAGCTACACCGCTCGCACACATCTGAACATGTTCGTACCGTTTCCTGGATTACACTAGACGCAGACGGTTGGGGGTGCACCAATTCCGTCCCGGGGGTAGGGGTGGCGGTACGAAGGACATCCGCCCACTCCTTAAATTAACATGCCAAATCCGATTAACCACGGCCGACCCCACGTAACTGCGGTAAACAGCTCAAACGATAGAATGAAAGTGCTTAAATTCACATACCTGCGAGACATCAACCATCTTTGAGACTTAAATAGGAAAGTTAATACAGAGACAATATCTAAACTACAAAACGCCTTTTGGAGCTAATGGGTGGGTGGACCAAAAGAATTGTATCCCGTGATGCCAAACAAATTATCACATCTCGGTAATTACTACTGAAACGTATGCATGAGAAAATTTGATAACAGGAGCTAGAAAATAAATTAATGTACAGAAAAGGAAGAAAGAAAAATCTGAAAAAGTACAGGGTGATTCAAAAAGAATACCACAACTTTAGGAATTTAAAACTCTGCAACGACAAAAGACAGAGCTAAGCACTATCTGTCGGCGAATTAAGGGAGCTATAAAGTTTCATTTAGTTGTACATTTGTTCGGTTGAGGCGCTGCTGACTAGGCGTCAGCGTCAGTTGATGCTAAGATGGCGACCGCTCAACAGAAAGCTTTTTGTGTTATTGAGTACGGCAGAAGTGAATCGACGACAGTTGTTCAGCGTGCATTTCGAACGAAGTATGGTGTTAAACCTCCTGCTAGGTGGTGTATTAAACGTTTGTATAAACAGTTTACAGAGAATGGGTGTTTGTGCAAAGGGAAAAGTTCTGGACGGCCGAGAACGAGTGATGAAAATGTAGCACGCATCCAGCAAGCATTTGTTCGCAGCCCAGGAAAATCGACTCGCAGAGCTAGCAGAGAGCTGCAAATTCCACAATCAACTGTATGGAGAGTCCTACGAAAAAGGTTAGTTATGAAACCTTATCGTCTGAAACCTGAACGTCAACTACCCGAGGCGATGGATCGGCCGCCAGGCAGCCCGTGACAGAGCACTTCATCACTGGCCTCCAAGAAGCCCTGATCTTACCCCCTGCGATTTTTTCTTATGGGGGTATGTTAAGGATATGGTGTTTCGGCCACCTCTCCCAGCCACCATTGATGATTTGAAACGAGAAATAACAGCAGCTATCCTAACTGTTACGCCTGATATGCTACAGAGAGTGTGGAACGAGTTGGAGTATCGGGTTGATATTGCTCGTGTGTCTGGAGGGGGCCATATTGAACATCTCTGAACTTGTTTTGGAGTGAAAAAAAAAACCTTTTTAAATACTCTTTGTAATGATGTATAACAGAAGGTTATATTATGTTTCTTTCATTAAATACACATTTTTAAAGTTGTGGTATTCTTTTTGAATCACACTGTATTTGGCCCAATCTCTACCGGGGGAGTGCACATGAAAAGAAAATCCCTCGAATTATGGTAACACGCTGAAAAGATCTCCGACTCTTCCAGAAAGGGGCGATTAAACTTCTGTGGCCCCACTGTCAGAATGAGCGACTCCAGACAAGCAAGCCTTAGGAATTCTCAACATGTCCCCCTCGGCGAAGCTGAAGAGTAGTTTCGGGTACTTGAAATTGAAAGAAATCTTTGTCACCGCAGAGGATATTACATACGACACAACTACATTCAGAACACTAACTGACAGTCGTCAATTTACAGAGAAAACAATCACTAGAACCATAGAAACTTGGACAGTAGAAAATTCAGCGAGAAGTCGAAGGGATATGGGGAAGAAAGTCTATTAGCACTCCTAAGCAATACATAGCGATGTACAAGGGAAAAAAAACGCAAATAAGGAAGAGACAGGTTACATACAATGGCGCAGTCGTAACCACGGAAAACCGGTTCAGTTGCGGACGGGAAAGGTCTTTTCTAAGGGAATAACTCGATGATTTAAAAAATAAAAAAACTACACCAGTTACATTTTTTGCACGCGTAGCGCGACAGGTTTCTGGATTTATTCCCATTTTCAAGTGTTGCAATTTAAGTTAGAATTGTGTGTGACGTCTGCGTGCGTATTTTTCCGCTTTTCTCGCCCTGCAGTCGTCTTCGTATGGTTTTACTGAATCAGAAAATACAGGGTGTTTATAAATTTAACGCTTTATAATATTTATTATATTAAACTTACAGTTATAAATGATATGTCAAATGAAAGAGCAACTCAAACAGTTTTAGCAAGAACCTTATACATGGTGAATGTGAGCACCAATTGTCACACGGCACACATCAAGTCCATAGCCGAGTTCTTCCCAAACGTTGATTGGGCTTGTTTGCATGGCCTTCACGTTCACCCGACCTAACGCAATGCGATTTTTTCCTTTGGGGCTTCATCAGGGATCGTGTATATGTGCCTCCGCTACCAGTAGACCTCCCTGAATTGAGAAACCGGATTGAAGCAGCTGTTGCTACAACCACTGAAGACACATTTATCAACGTTTGGGAAGAACTCGGCTATGGACTTGATGTGTGCCGTGTGATACATGGTGCTCACATTGAACATTTATAAGGTTCTTGATAAAACTGTTTGAGTTGCTCTTCCATTTGACATACGTCCGCCCCCAGTAGCTGAGTGGTCAGTGCGACAGACTGTCAATCCTAAGGGCCCGGATTCGATTCCCGGCTGGGTCGGAGATTTTCTCCGCTCAAGGACTACGTGTTGTGTTGTCCTAATCATCATCATTTCATCGCCATCGACGCGCAAGTCGCCGAAGTGGCGTCAAATCGAAAGACTTGCACCAGGCGAGCGGTCTACCCGACGGGAGGCCCTCGTCACACGTCATTATTATTATTATTATTATTATTTGACATATAATTTATAACTGTAAGTTTAATGTAATAAATATTATAAAGCGTTAAAACCCCGATATTCATTTAGAAACACCCTGTACAAATCCTGGAAGTTCCTTTAGACGCAAAGTTAGAAAATACATCGACGGGAAAAAAATCGCAACCCCAAAAAGGAGTTATCGTGCTTGTACATCTGAAAGACGATGTTAATTCACATTTCGGAACAGATGATAAGAATGGTGGTAGTAGCGCAACTGTTGTTGTGGTCTTCAGTCCTGAGATTGGTTTGATGCGGCTCTCCATGCTACTCTATCCTGTGCAAGCTTCTTCATCTCCCAGTACCTACTGCAACCTACATCCTTCTGAATCTGCTTAGTGTATTCATCTCTTGGTCTCTCTCTACGATTTTTACCCTCCACGCTGCCCTCCAATGCTAAATTTGTGATCCCTTGATGCCTCAAAACATGTCCTACCAACCGATCCCTTCTTCTAGTCAAGTTGTGCCACAAACTTCTCTTCTCCCCAATCCTATTCAATACTTCCTCATTAGTTATGTGATCTACCCATCTAATCTTCAGCATTGTTCTGTAGCACCACATTTCGAAAGCTTCTATTCTCTTCTTGTCCAAACTAGTTATCGTCCATGTTTCACTTCCATACATGGCTACACTCCATACAAATACTTTCAGAAACGACTTCCTGACACTTAAATCTATACTCGATGTTAACAAATTTCTCTTCTTCGGAAACGCTTTGCTTGCCATTGCCAGTCTACATTTTATATCCTCTCTACTTCGAACATCATCAGTTATTTTGCTCCCCAAATAGTAAAACTCCTTTACTACTTTAAGTGTCTCATTTCCTAATCTAATTCCCTCAACATCACCCGACTTGAGTTTGAACGAGGCCGTGCGACAGGGCTACGACAAGCGGATGTTCCTTCTGCGATACAGCAGAAAGACGTGACAGGAATTTAGCCACCGTACATGACTACTGGCAGTGGCGGGTATGCACCTGTGGTCTAGGCTTGCGTCTCTGATTATCAATCCCGGGTTCGAACCACACCACAGCTTAAATTCTGAATAATAATCAGCATTAGCGGCCGAAGACTTCCGGCATAAGAAGTCTTCCTCATTCTGCCAACGGCCTTGTCAAAGAGGGTGGAGGAACGACCAGGGGTTCAGAGCACTCTCTTGTCCTTGGGGTGGGAAACAAAAGGCGGAAGAATCAGTAACGATCGACGAGATGAGGATGCAGAAGGCAAAGGAAAGCACTTCATCGAAGACACACAACGTGTACACAAAGGACTGATGGCGTGTAACTGAAAAAGTGTCATGATGGTGTCTCCATTGGCAAAAGATTTCGGAATAGTCCCCCATTCGGGTCTCCGGGAGGAGATTGCCAAGGGGGACGTGACCGGACTCAGGACGCCCACGTGACCATACTGAGAGGGAAGATCAGCGTGTTAACCATATGGCTCTGTCGCAGCCTGCGGCATCTGCAGCAGTTGGCGGCGCAGTGTTTTAGTTCTTTCTATACAGATAATGCCGACTCGTGATTTTATCAATAGCATTTTTCTATGATTAATGCCGTTATATTTTCTTTATATTTAACACTGCTGTTATGTTAATATTCTTAATGTTCTGTTCCCAAACCCCCCCCCCCCTTTTTTTTTCTTCACAAACTGGTTTTTTCACTAACAGTCTCTTTGTAACGAATTTTGTATTTTTTAATGTTGCATGGGTTATTTCCTCATCACCATTACTTTACACAATATTATCTATTATATGAATTTATAGCCATATCGTGTCTAACATGAGATGTAATGGAGCTCTGTATATCTAAAACCTTATGCAGCCCTTTGTGTCTGTTTCCTTCCTACATATTACGCCCGCATCTCGTGGTCGTGCGGTAGCGTTCTCGCTTCCCACGCCCGGGTTCCCGGGTTCGATTCCCGGCGGGGTCAGGGATTTTCTCTGCCTCGTGATGGCTGGGTGTTGTGTGCTGTCCTTAGGTTAGTTAGGTTTAAGTAGTTCTAAGTTCTAGGGGACTGATGACCATAGATGTTAAGTCCCATAGTGCTCAGAGCCATTTGAACCATTTGAACCTTCATATTACGGAAGACTGCTTGTTAACTGACGCCCCACATTTCGCTGTTCTGCCATTCATATTACTGTGAATAATCTGTAACGACTTCTTCTCCTTCTTCTTCTTCTTCGCGGATGGATCACTTAGGACTACGCGTAATCAACATTTGTTGGCCATCCTATTCGCCCACTATTCCTTCATACGCAACGAATGGGCTAGCTTTCGTTGTGTAGACCACATATGTCGGTTAGTTTTTCTGTCTTCTTCCTCAAAAACCCCTGTGTTTCTGATTTTTCTGATTTCATTTCTGTCATGTACATTTGGAGACCCTAATTCTCTCAGGTCTTTTTCTGTCTGTTTGTACCAGTTCGGTCTTGTAGTTTTGTTCTTTAAAATTATATGGATTTTGTGCGTTAATTTCCTCCACAGGCACGTGGTTTTGGGACGGCTTACAGTTTGTCTGTAAGCGCTCAGCACAATTTCAATCTCGTTACATCGCTAGCACAGACAAATCAAGTTCAAAAGAACAAGCTTTTCATTGGCGTTTTAATACTCTGAATGCGGTATATGGAATGCACATGGGTTAAAGCTTTGAAGAGATAAATGCAAGGGCATTTGCTTGTATGTGATAGGAAAATACGTCACCACTATTTTTAGTTTTGCACTGCACATTGTCATATTGCCAGCACTGTTTGAATTCTGCTGCGGCATTGCTTAATTTCTAGTATGCCAATATGACAATATGACAATATTGATTTTAGAGCTAATGACATGTTGCAAATTAACGATTTACCGCACATTGAAAGATTTTTAGGGATGAAGTTATTCCGCTTTTAGTTTCTGTTAGCAAGTATTTAAATTCGTTGCTTGTTATGGAAACTAAAATACTAATCGTACATAAGCTGTCTCCACGTAACAATAATACCTTTCTACTGTGACTAGTTACAAATAAGCATAGTGGTTTGGAACTCTGTTTAACGCGGAGGTAATAACTTAAGACTGCCATATACAAAAGAGACAATTGCTCGTAATGTGTATATTAATTGCGCAATCAAAGTTGACGCTCGGCGCGGTGGCTGATGGGAGCAACTGTAAATGGGAAATGATTTTACGGTCGTTCCCATCAGCCACAGCGCCGAGTGTCAACTTCGATTGCGCGTGTAGTACATTCTGCGCATAGCACTGTGTCTCGATATTTTTCAACGCATAAGGCGACCCTTACTTGCCGGCCGGAGTGGCCGTGCTGTTCTAGGCGCTACAGTCTGGAACCGAACGACCGCTACGGTCGCAGGTTCGAATCCTGTCTCGGGCATGGATGTGTGTGATGTCCTTAGGTTAGTTAGGTTTAATTAGTTCTAGGCGACTGATGACCTCAGAAGTTAAGTCGCATAGTGCTCAGAGCCATTTGAGCCATTTTTGACCCTTACTAGTGTGTTAGCCATTATCATATTTGCGGTGTTTACCCATCAAAAGTATCTTTTCCTCCATTGACGATTTCGAATTGGCATCTGCAGCTGCAACAATTACTCATCACGGTTTTCACTAATAAATATGTAAAAATTGGGCAAATACATATAGTATTAAAGTTTCGCGTCGGCTAAAGGATCGGATACAACCCGCCGGCTTTGACCAATGACGTCCTAGTTTACTCATAGATATTAATGTCTTTATTTACGAGGCATAGATAATAAATCGGTTACCTTCTTCGGCGAGGCGTCACTGTAAACTGAAATACACTCCTTGAAATTGTCCCAGTAAGGGGAAACTTTATTGACACATTCCTGGGGTCAGATACATCACATGATCACACTGACAGAACCACAGGCACATAGACACAGGCAACAGAGCATGCACAATGTCGGCACTAGTACAGTGTATATCCACCTTTCGCACCAATGCAGGCTGCTATTCTCCCATGGAGACGATCGTAGAGATGCTGGATGTAGTCCTGTGGAACGGCTTGCCATGCCATTTCCACCTGGCGCCTCAGTTGGACCAGCGTTCGCGCTGGACGTGCAGACCGCGCGAGACGACGCTTTATCCAGTCCCAAACATGCTCAATGGGGGACAGATCCGGAGATCTTGCTGGCCAGGGTAGCTGACTTACACCTTCTAGAGCACGTTGGGTGGCACGGGATACATGCGGACGTGCATTGTCCTGTTGGAACAGCAAGTTCCCTTGCCGGTCTAGGAATGGTAGAACGATGGGTTCGATGACGGTTTGGATGTACCGTGCACTATTCAGTGTCCCCTCGACGATCACCAGTGGTGTACGGCCAGTGTAGGAGATCGCTCCCCACACCATGATGCCGGGTGTTGGCCCTGTGTGCCTCGGTCGTATGCAGTCCTGATTGTGGCGCTCACCTGCACGGCGCCAAACACGCATACGACCATCATTGGCACCAAGGCAGAAGCGACTCTCATCGCTGAAGACGACACGTCTCCATTCGTCCCTCCATTCACGCCTGTCGCGACACCACTGGAGGCGGGCTGCACGATGTTGGGGCGTGAGCGGAAGACGGCCTAACGATGTGCGGGACCGTAGCCCAGCTTCATGGAGACGGTTGCGAATGGTCCTCGCCGATACCCCAGGAGCAACAGTGTCCCTAATTTGCTGGGAAGTGGCGGTGCGGTCCCCTACGGCACTGCGTAGGATCCTACGGTCTTGGCGTGCATCCGTGCGTCGCTGCGGTCCGGTCCCAGGTCGACGGGCACGTGCACCTTCCGCCGACCACTGGCGACAACATCGATGTACTGTGGAGACCTCACGCCCCACGTGTTGAGCAATTCGGCGGTACGTCCACCCGGCCTACCGCATGCCCACTATACGCCCTCGCTCAAAGTCCGTCAACTGCACATACGGTTCACGTCCACGCTGTCGCGGCATGCTACCAGTGTTAAAGACTGCGATGGAGCTCCGTATGCCACGGCAAACTGGCTGACACTGACGGCGGCGGTGCACAAATGCTGCGCAGCTAGCGCCATTCGACGGCCAACACCGCGGTTCCTGGTGTGTCCGCTGTGCCGTGCGTGTGATCATTGCTTGTACAGCCCTCTCGCAGTGTCCGGAGCAAGTATGGTGGGTCTGACACACCGGTGTCAATGTGTTCTTTTTTCCATTTCCAGGAGTGTACATGAGTGTGTTTTTAAAAGATAGTGCTAGGCAATGTGTACAACTTTTGTCGCTTGTATTAATTTAAATCATTTGCTCGTTCCAGTTCACTTACTACTTATTTTCGTTCTTATTGAGTTTGAGATATTTTGGATTTTTTTTTCATTCTAGACCACTTTTACTTTTTGATTTTCGTCTGTAGGTATGGATTTATCTGTTCCTATGAAGACCTGAAGCTGGATTAGTCAACCGCAGCGCGGAATACAAATTTTACAGTTGTCCATTTTTTTTTCTCCTTTACTAGCCCTAGAATTACTACGACTTTTTCAGTCGACACTACAACTATCGAACACGAAAAAACCGTCACACGAAAAATTTGTATCCGGCACTTCA
Organism: Schistocerca nitens; assembly: GCF_023898315.1. NCBI lineage: Eukaryota > Metazoa > Arthropoda > Insecta > Orthoptera > Acrididae > Schistocerca > Schistocerca nitens. The sequence goes on from NC_064623.1 coordinate 209,052,536, forward strand.
ATTGACCTTTACAGGTCAACTGAAGAATACGATACTAGTGTTAGCAAAGACGAAAAAAGCGACATACGTAACACTGGCATCCTCTATCACAGTTGATCTACCTAAGTCAACTTAAGTACGGGATACAAATCTTACGTACGTCGCTATTTTCACCTGCGCTACTACTAGTATCCCATTCTTCAGTTGACTATACAGTTCGACTGAAGTATGGGATACAAGTTTTATGTATATCGCTTTTTACGCCTACGTGTAGTTCAGTTCAGGTGCAGGATGCCAATGTTACGTACGTCGATTTTTTCATCTTCGCTAGCATTACTATCCTATTCTGCAGTTGGCCTACTGTATACAGTCAGCTGAAGTATGGGATACAAATTTCACGTATGTCAGTCTACCTATATAGGTATACTGAAGAATAGGATACTAGTGCTAGCGAAGGGGAAAAGGTCGACATACGTTAACGGTGTATCCCGCACTGCAGTTAATCTATACAGATCAACTGAGGTTCAGGATACAACTCATTTTGTCAACTGAGGAATTCCATGTTAACGTTACTTCCGTCCCTCTGTTTCTTTCTTTTTTGCACTAGTATCCTATTCCTCAGTTGCTATATAGGTCAACTGAAGAACTGGATACTGGGATTCAAAGAAGCGATATACTTTTCACATTACGCACGAAATATGAATGTACGTGATATATGTCTATCATCTATTTGCTCTGTCCTGCATTCCTTTGTTTCTCAATACTCGTCTTTGCTGTTAAATCTGTGCAATACATCATCTCTGGTAATTTCTGACGTCACTGGTCAAAGCCGACAGGTTGTATCGCATTCTTCAGTAATCCCCAATAAACACTGTCACACGAAAGTCACGTATAAAAAAATTCCAGTTTGATTTGAGCGACATGCGCAGTATACATTATGCTCATTGCATAGAGATTATTCTCTGTGTGTCTATTCATAGAGCAGAAATATTTCTACTCTATGTGTACATCCACAATCTAACATCAGACCGTGGTACATCCAGCGACAACATTGTACTTCAAAGATAGTTTATTGACATACGCACTCCATGTCGATCTGCTGGCGCTCGCAGTAGTGTGAAATATCTGTTACCAATACCGCATTCTTTGACTGATTACGCTGTCGTGAGATTCGGATGTTACCTTTGTTGTCATGATTAATGTGAAACGAAATGAGTCACAAAATGCGTGCGCGCGGCTGTTATAAATACATGGATCAACAGGTGTGTTATTCATTTTAATGTATTTTGTGCTGGATATTTCAATTCTCGCACTCATTAAGCCGTCTCTCGTACCTTCGCTCAGCTACTCATTAGTGTCATAACGCAGTAGCTCGCTGGAGGATGAAATTCTGTTTACAAATTAAGCTTTAGTTACAATGGAATAATAATTTGCAGCCAAACGCCGGGATTTAATGTTTATAAAGCAAACAGCGTCGGGTCGGAAGTCTTATCGGCTTTTCACTGGAAACGCGGCATTAATAATTCCGAACACGAAACTGTTTTCCATTCCCAGCACGATTTTTAAATCCAACGATTACTTCGGCTCAGTGAACCGATATTAAGTTGCCACGGAATAGTAAGTAAAATGCTTAGAAATGATAATTACGAACAAATCACCTGTAACCAATGTAGTTATTATGCTGTACAGCCATTTCGCGTAAAATTAATAGCTCATAAAATTTCTTTAGAACCGCCTTTACCTCTAGCTCCAATCCCGCGCCAAAAAAGTGCCACGCAAATTTAAACGATTATAATAGGGGTAATCTGCTGCTAGAAAAAGAGTTGCCTTAAATACACGTGAAAATGTAAGCATGTACTGTCACCTCGCTTAATTCTCGAAGGCTGTATAACTCCGAATAGGCTCTCCTTTGTTTCCTGCATAAAAGGACTGTACTGCAGAAAAGGTTTCGTACATTCCATTTCCTTTAGACGAAGATCGCAGTTAGCCTGAGCAGCTGAGAACTAAAAGCTGTCACTAAAATTACATTAATCAAGTATGTATACTGTATATCCCTGTAACTATTCCGCAAAGCTGTATCAGCATGATTACGCAAAGATAATAATAAATTAAAATATCTTTACTGTATAGGCCTGTCTTCTAAACGCGAAGGTAGTTTTGAGCATGTAAAGTGTTACGATCGACACAACTTTGTGAAATCACTAACCTTTAAAATGGAACAAAACTGTTACCACACCAATGATCTACAATTTTGCTATAAAAGCAAAGTTATGCAGTGTTATCAACATAATGACTACAGTAAGGACAAGTAATAAAGTGAATAATAGAATAAAATTATTTATTGTATTGTGAATTGCTTACATGTGAAATAATGTGAACGCTGCGTTTTTGTCTTGCATTCAGACGCTTGGCAACATGACTTTCATAATTTTATCATAGCCGCTGTTGTTATTAAGATTGCACTAATTGCCACCCCTGAGTTACGTCACAGCCTAAGTGAGTGAGGACAAAGAATGAATTGGGTGCTGGAAGACACAAGAATGGGGGGGGGGGGGAGAGGGGAATGGAGGGATGATCTGAAAAATTCAGATACTCACTCGATCAGCACGAGCTGTTTGAGAAAAGTTACACGCTTCGGGGAAAATATTGGAGGTCGGAAGGTATATAGGCCATGTGACTACAATGATCTATGTACTGTAATCCGCTACTTTTAAAAATGGTTCAAATGGCTCTGAGCACTATGGGACTTAACGTCTACGTCATCAGTCCCTAGAACCTAGAACTACTTAACCCTAAGGACATCACACACATCCATGCCCGAGGCAGGATTCGAACCTGCGACCGTAGCGGTCGTGCGGTTCCAGACTGTAGCGCCTAGAACCGCTCGGCCATCCCGGCTGGCCGCTACTTTTATTTTTATATTTTGGTACATCGTAGTAAATAAATTTAGAACTATGTAAAGAGACTTACGGTTCTGCACTTTCATAACCTTGCTTCTTCGCGCTATTTAATGGTCTTTATTACAGTGTTAAGTGCTGGTCTTGTGGCTATAGCGTGTCAACGTTGCTCGATCACAAATCTTTGTGGAGCAGCATTCTAAATCGCGTGTTCACGGCACTCTCCAGACTCTCCACAATCTCCAGAATGTTTTCAAGAAGAGACATGTTGGGCCCACACAATTTGATTCCCGAATGGACGCTTACCACGACTTGATTGAAACGAAACAGGCGGTCACTTCTTTTCGTGAAAAAAACCACCACGGATGACGAGACGTGGTGTTATCAATACGAACCTACCACAAAAGGTCACACAGCAGAAATTCACGTGAAGGGGCGACGCTCTGAAGACATAACCGACATTCAAGCCAACGTGATGCGCGAGGTGAACAATATCCCAAAGAAAGATTTTTCTGACACGTTCACATGGTTGTATAAACGTTCCGTGTGTTGCACCCAAGTGGAATCAGTCTCTCCCCCTCTTGAGTACACCTGAACCATTAAAACGACTCTCTCAACTTTTCTATAGTTTTTACCAGCCCAGTCTTGAAACTTTTTGGATTAACAAGCTAATTACAGATAGGTAGTAGGAACGCTGATATATGCTTCATCTAATTATTGGAGTTATCAACTGAAACGAGGAAGCGCTATTTCGGCGCACAGGGCCCGGGAATCATGTAAGCAGGTGAGGCTCTAAAATGCTACCGGGCGGTGAAAATTAAATATGATTTTTGTTGCCCTGTTTTTAAGACGAACAGCCTGGACCCTCGGTGAACTATGCTGTGTGCTTCCTGGAGTACATTACAATGGCATGCCATACCACTGCACTACACTACACTACACGAAACGTTTTTGGAATCGAATCAAATCTAGGTCTAGATCAAACTTCCGATTTTAGTTTTCCGGTAGGTCTCTGTGAAACAATTTTAGAAATTCATGATTCACTTGTAATCCATAATATAAGTACTGCAAAAGAGAAGGTGTATTACGAGTAAACACGCTTCACAACACACACACACACACACACACACACACACACACACACAGACAGAGAGAGAGAGAGAGAGAGAGAGAGGGTAGACTTGGAGATAAGACAGAAGAGAAGGCATGGAAGATTTAAAAGCTGCCTAAACAGTGAGCAAAAACAATGACCCATACCACTTTAAACAACGCACATAAAACTTCTCGCACTAGCAGATAAAACATGTGTGATGTTTTATTATCTGGGAATTCTATGAATATTTTTCACAACCTTGTTGTAAACAGATGTAACGCTTGTGCAAACTGCACCGCATAGCGATATTTTCTCTTCCTCTCACGTAAGATATGCAGTTACAATTATTCATTGTGATAATTGTTTGGGTCCTTTCAGAAGTTAGCAATATTTCACTATCTCTGATGTTAAACGTTCTGTTACCTAACGAACGGTACAAATTGTTCATTCGAGGATTACCGTACAAGAAAACGTGTAACTGGTTTCCACGTTTGAACTGGTTTGAAATCATTTGTTGTGTACTGGAAAACAGAGCGTAGACGATGTGTAGAAACGAAAAAGTGATTTAAAACACGGATACGTTTGCGCCTCCAAACGTTCAATTAAAAAAAAAAAACAATAATTATCAGCGAAGTGATAATAATCAAATGCACGACGGATTGGTATAGCCTATGGAAAATTACGGTTTTCGTAAGAACTTTACACCTGGAAGATATTTATTTTGGAAAAAGGCGGTTTCAGGAGAACATAAGTTAATGCTGAAACATTATTATGCAGTACACTGAAATACATCAGCTAACACATTTTTATACGGAGTGAGGAAAGGAAAAATAATGGTTGGATATCTAATGAAATCCAAAAAATATTTGTTATCAGTAAATTTCGTTTTCCATCTGCACTTCGTTTTTTTTATTATTATATCTTCATCACTAGGTGAACAGATTTTTTTTTAGTGTGCCTCTTTCATTGCCCACTATTTTGTGGGCTCGAGTTATTCAAATTATACACAAACTATATAAATTTCCTATCTGACAACATGTAAGCTTTGACATCCACGTGGGTCATCTAATTTGTAATCTATTATGAAAAGGGAGCTGTGAATACTAACAGAACACACTGGCGCGCAGACGTCCTTAAAAAAAGCAAGAGAAAGTTTTATGAAATTCCGTATTTAGATCAGAAGAACTGACAGATTTCCACTTTGAGTGGGGACATGACATACATCTGGATAGCTCAGATGGTAAGTGAATCGCACGAAAAAAACAGGCCAGCTATTTCTCAGCCTTGCACGCACAACCGACCAGATAACTTCCCAACAAAATTCACTCTACTGTAGAAAAATCCATTATGGCTGCAATTGTTTTGCGTATTTCGTGTCGGTACAAAAGACTGTCACGGTTAGGCCCCATATAAAATATTGGCACAGAAAATTATTATAAAATTTTATTGTTAGTTGAGTAAGCTTAAAATGTTGACAATAATTTTTACTACAAACAATAATGGGATGCGACTTAAGAAAAAAAGGGGAATGCAATAGTGCAATAGACATAAATATGTATAACTGAAATCTAGCGAATGAAACCAAATGAATCATAAAGAGAGGGAAAAAACACTGCTGTAAACCACAGTTTAAGTAAATGAACAATTTCTTTTTCCGGAGTCCTCATGTTGTCACGAACAAAATAATCTCCTTCCCAACCACCATCTCTGCCCCAAGTGAAAGTGCGTAGTTCTGTTCAGACAATCATTGCATTCAGTTAAAAATGTCTGATAGCTGATGTGATTAATAAATACACAACGTGCACCATAATAAGCAACAATACTACTGCGCAGAACCACAAGCGAACGTTGGAAGATTTGAATAAGAAACGTATTCTGCCTTCAGAGGCTTAGGCCCAAAGCTACTTCGAGAAAAATAAATGCTTCATTCTACGAAATTATGTTTGCAGAGTTTGTTTTTCTTTTTTTCGCTGCTACGTTTATATACAACAGCGGAGTTAGCAATCCATCACCGACGAAATAATGTCGGAGGCATTAATCCTTTTTATTTAGGAGAGTATGGTATGAAAGATTCAATGTGGAAAAAAAACACGGAAGCGTATTTTTCAAAGCAGTCAGTATCCATAAGTTATTGATAGGCACTTCACTATGGAATGTTCGCGACTGTGGCTTCTCTGTTAGATATATTTTACTAGTAATACGTCCCTCTTATCACAATATTATATTTTTCTGTCAATATTCAATTCGTTTCGGGGCTAAAAAGCCATTTTCAAAAAGTACAGTGACGTCTTAGAGTGTTACATCCGCTTTTGTCTAAGTTAATTATTTTTTCCACAAGTCAAATTCACGATAAATGCTATGAGTGGAACGTATCAACAAAACAGACATAGATCGCTTGTATACATCTAAAAAAATGAATGAAAAGAATAATGTCTATATGGCTACATCCTGGCGATTTACATTTTTTCTTTAAAAATAACTAACTCCACTCAAGAATTTCTCTGTAGAAGGACTTGCCAAGGAGAAAAATGTTTAGTTTGAAAACGCTTCTGCTATTTTTCGGACATTTTATTTCCATAGGTAGATCCTTAAAGAGTTTTATAGCTGCATATTTCACTCCTTTCTGCGCCAATATAGATTCATTAAAGGGTAATGTTTATCATTTTTCCTACTAGTATTACACTTGCCTGTATCTCTCTTAATCTCGAACTTAGATGGATTGTTGATAACAAGTTTCATAATTGAGTAAAGGTGCTGTGAAGCTGTGGGTAATATTCCCAGCTGCTTAATGAGATACCTACATATGAAAATATGCACAGTATTTAAACGTACTGAGTTCGATACCCCGAGAAGTGGCAATTATTGTTATGGCAAAAGTAGCAGGTCTACTATATGGAGTAACCAGTTTAAGCTTTCGTCGATATGGACACCCAAGAACTTATTATTTTCAAACCTGCTTATTATTTCTTGTTGGTGCATTAGATTAATATGATATAGGATATTTTTGAAGGTCCTATAAAACTGGATGCACTACTTTTTTTTTTTTTTTTTTTTTTTTAAGTTCCTAGCCCATTTGTGTAAAACCATTCAGCAACTTTCACAAAGACATCACTGCTATTTTCTCCGTTCATACATCTTTGCTTGGCTTCACAATGATTGTATCATTTGCAAATAAGAGTAATTCTGATTCCTGATTCAAATAAAATAGCATATCATTATAATAAAGCAGGAACAACAGTGGGCCAATGATTGAATCCTGTGGGACTCCGTTTGTAATTTCTCCCTTCGCATATGATGTGACGTCCCTAGTGGTATTACTCAAACAGCCTAAGGTTTTTGCATTGTGTTTCTAAAATAAGAGCAAAAGTAGACCTTTTCACCAATGCAGACGCCAATATTTTGTGCCCAAATGGATGTGGTAAACAAAAACAGATGAAACGTTCAAAAAGGTAGTGTAGTATCTTAAAATGTAGCTCCGAAAAGTGTTCGGCTTAAAACAGAAAAAAATATGTATTGCGAATGTAGTAGTGAAAATACCCTGACCCACTACCCATATAGCTAGAGAAAATCATAATTTTATTAATATATCTTCTGTCACTCTGTAGCCAGTAGTAATAATTACTGTCTTTATGTGTACGACGTCGGTCTCTGTGAAGTGTGCTCGCAAATGTCGGGAATAGGATATTCCGTATTGCACAGGAAAACTCCTGATAGCATGTATTTAAAGAAAGGGCCACATAAAATCGTAAGTGGAACCAAAAACTGTTAAAAGCTCAGAGTGAGTGTCAAAAAAGTGTGTTTAACTCAACACCATTATATGGATCTAGATACCTGTAGATTATGTAAATACAGTGTTGTTGGGGGTTTTCGGTACGAAGATCGGTTTGTTGGAGCTCTCCATGGAGCTATATCATGTGCAAACCTCTTTATCATAAGTAATGCAACCTATAGCCATATGAGAAAAGATATCCACAACAAAGAAATCCACAACAGCAAGTGTAACCACATTTTTAGTGATAAATTAACAATACTTTCTTGAATAATATCAATTTACAACTCACATATTCAAATTAACACAATTTTTTGTGTCTCAAAGAGGTGCGACAGTACAAATGCGTTTGTAAACTTCAGTAACCAGAAATTAAGAAGTTTACCTTTTTTTTTTTGCTAGTAGTGAAGAATCAGTGTGTGTTTTTTAAGTGTTAATTTCTACGTTTATATATTTATCAAATATATCAGTTTGTTTTTGTAGTTGTTAAAGCTCAGTAGTTTAACTGACAAAGGCTAGACGGTGTAATACAGTAATTAGTTCCTAAATCCACACTGAAGACCAAATAAAAAAGCTTCCACCTGATTCTGCTTACTGTAGTTACACCTTCACCTCTCTCTATAATTTTTACTACCAATATTTTATTCTTCGTTTGTGGCATGAATTTAATTTCTCCACAATTCGATGTGGTACTTTTCCGTTTATTTTCCCAGTCGCAAACACCTAATCTTTAGCATTTTTCTGTAACACCATATTTCCAAAGCTTCTAGTCCTCTGGTGTATACTGCTTATGGTACAAGTTTCACTTCCGTTCAAGGTTAAAAGCCAGACAAATACTTTAAGGAAATACTTCTTAACACTTAAATTTATGTTCGACTTTACCAAATATATGCTTTTCAAAGCCGCTTTTTTCTGCTATTGTCAGTCTGCAATTTATATAACCTCTACTTCCGCAACAGTCACTTTTTTGCTGCTCAAATAGCAGAAACCATTTACCACTTTTGGTTTCTCATTTCGTAATCCACTTCCGTCAGCATCCACTGATTTAATTCGACTACATTCGGTAGCCATTATTTTGAATACAATAATACGAAAAATAGTTATCACTGCACCGAGGATGCTTCAAAAACAGAAGAAGGGAAATGTGACTGGTAATTAAGCACATGTTTATTTATATAAATAAATATAAATAAGTTTCTTTAGTCTGTGACAATCTCTTAAAATATTTTTGGCATAAATTCTGTCCTTCTCTCCTAACAACGACCAGTGCTTCTTCACGGTCAATAAAATTAAAGAAATTTGATACTGGTAGTCTTATTATTCCACAGAAAGACAATAAATTGAAGACAAAGGAATAATGAATATTACCGGTTTCAATTACAATTTTTTGTGTTTTACTACGTCACACGATGCATTTCGGGCCCCGTAGATCTATCATGAGTTGCAAATTGTTTTAATGTAATATTTACTTCACCTGTTGAGTGAGGTGATGAAAAATGTATGTTCTTGTTGGGAGAAGGTTAGATGTTTAAAAATCCGCTGATTAAATAACAGAAAATATGATGAGATACAGGGAAAACTTACCGAAAAAACGAGAAAGAACATGTTCCACGTTTTCAATGTCAGCAGACGTTGATTTAACTGCACTTTACGTCACTCAAAGTGCACACTTATTCGTATATTTCAAAACACTTCACAGATGACGTTTAATATGACATAACCAAAGATGAAGTTTATTATGCAGCGTCCGATATCAGAGCTTCAAATGAATTGTTATATGTAAGGATATAATTTAAAACAAGTCTTTAAAATAATTGTGGCTAGCGGAATCTCTCTGTTCATTTAACGTGGATTAAGTCTTTGTGATTTTATGGAGATATATTTCCAGTTGCTCAAGTAGATTTATGGTCGCACCACTGGCTTCGTTGTGTATTATTGCCAGCTTGTTTTCTATTCTGTTGATGAATCGCTTAGTTTGCAACATATTCTGTTGTGCGTGGTATGACTCAACAAACACGAACAAATTAGGACTGAAGGCGTTGCTATTCATACTTCCTATGTATTGAATACAGTCACTCTAACAACTGCAAAATATGGACAAAACTAGACAATATATTGACGCACCCACTCGCCAGCTAAACTAACCTACAGCCTGAGAATGGTCGCTGCAACACGAATTTTAGTATTTTATAATATGACGCGGGAGTACCCATCTAACGATTTTAGTGAGAGCTTTTTATTTAGCCGCAGAGACAAACTTCGTACTCTTTAGAAGACACAAAGAATCTTCGGTGATGATCTTGTTCTTTAACGAGAGGCCATTCGCACAGCCAGCGAGCTGAAAAGTGGTGTTATTACGGCACGAAACGGTCTGTCGGTTAAGGAGAGCAGGCGCTGGAGCCTGGAGTTCGATCTGGTGCTTCGCCGTTTGTGCTATAAAACACACGGCCCGACGCAGCGCGGCGCGGTTCATTTAGGGCGAAACAAGTGAGCCTAGGGGAGGGGGCAGCAGTCCACAAATCCCGCGTCGTGAATGTGTGCTGAAAACAGCCCCCTACTCCCCCACTCCCGCCCCTGGCCAGTACTCCACGGGGCCTGATCGATTCGGCCTGTGCTGTATACGCACTGCCTCTTGTAGCGACTCCCCCTGTACCCGCGGCGCGTCAGTCACTCACCCCTTCCAACGCTCGCGCCCTCTCCTCTTCCCCCACCCCCTTGCCCAAAGCTAGAGCACCGTCGCATCTCGCCGGCTCCCGTCGCACATACTGTATGTGTGTGTGAGTGTGTGTGTGTGGCTGCGCGCGCACGGGCTTACGCTCACACATGCACGCATACTTGTATCACACGCACACACCCACGCACACGTACGTGAAGTTCCGTTCTGTCCCGTCCCGTCCCGTCCTCAGCGCCTTACCGAGACACAAAAAGAAATCCTCCACAGTAGCGTGCTCATCCCACCAGCGACGGCCACGAGTATCATAATCCGATATTTTCCTTCGAACGAGCGTAGCACGGACTGATACATGTATACACACAACCGCATAGCAGCGCCTTGGTCGGATCTCGTGCGAAACTCACCCAGGGCGCCGCAAATATCCATTTACTCCTCCGCTGGACGCCCGGCGTTGCTCTCTCCGACGTGTTGTTTTCCTTCCTTATCCCGGTAGCACTCCACGCCTCACTGAACACACAAACGGAACCAACGCGCTGGCCCGAGGATCACTTTTGTCACAATGCGAGGACGCGCGCACGACACACTAGCGGGGGCGATCTCACTCGCAACGAGCTCTGGCACTGACTGGCTGTCAGGACGGAGCAGATCGACCAGGCCGCGCGCGCTGGTTGGTCGCGGCCGCACGCCGGGGCAAGATGGCGGCCGATCGCAGCGCCAGCAGCGGCGCCGCCAGGCGTCGGCGCTCATGGTCGCTAGAACTGCCACCCCTGGCGGTCAGTGCCGCGGGGCGACTCGGGAGGGCTCGTGACGCCCACCACGACGTTCTAGTAGTCCTAGGATCGTCAGGTGTTAAAAGACAGGCGAAGACTGAAACTAGGCGCCGTATATCTCATCTTTCCTTACTGTGAACATGTTTTTAACACATGTAAAAATATATGTATGCAAGCCAATGCTCTATTTCCCAACATACTTTCGGAAAGAGTGGTTCGGTGGAGGGATGGAGGAAGGTAAGAAAGATGAAAACAGTTTGCTACACAACAGGACGTATATCTACTGGACAGTGGAAAAAACACTTTGAAGAGCTTCTGACAGAGATGGGAAGAGACCGGGCGATAGAAATCTACGACAAAAACGGTACATTAGGTCATTCAGGTAAATTAGAGGACTTACTGAAAGAGATGATAGAAAAGGTAAGAATCATTCAGTTATGTTACGGGAGGGGGCGGGGGGGGGGGAGAGGGGAGAGGAAATACGAAGACAGTGGTGTGCATCATACATATCTGCTATGGAAAAGAAACAGGAAGAACCCAAGGAATTACAGGCGGATTAGTGTCATGGCGTCTATCAGAAGACTTCTAACCGTTATATTGAAAGACAAGTTGGAGAATGAGATTGAGGAAGAGATGCGAGAATACTAGGCAGCTTTACTGTTGGACTATATTGTATGGATCATGTTTTTAGCCTTAGACAAATACGTGAGAAGGAGTATTCTAAAGGTCAGCTAGTAGACATAATATTTGTGGCTTTAGAAAAAGATTTGCTTCTGTAGTTATCAACGCACTATCGGAAGCGCAGCAGACACACATTATTCGAAGAGTATGCCAGTAATCATATGCAATAGTTAAAGTAGGGATAAAGTTACATAAACCATTCCAAACTTCGAAAAGACTTATAGTTAGACAGGGTTGCAATATGTCATCGACCCTGTTTGGAACATACGGGGTGTCTCTTCTAAGAGTTGTGAGGTGCATTTTCTCTGGCGATTCTGAAGATATTTACAATTTCTTTTTTGCAGTGTGAAACAGGAGTCAGCCCAGAGCAAATATTTCTCTTCACGTCTTTCGTGCGACGTCCAGCATCGACGGAAACCATCAATTTGTTTCCGAATACGAACAAAATGACCTTTAAAGTGGATTTTAAGCGCCCATCGATAGAGCAGACCCAAATTAGTCTAGTGCGACATTCGTCTTATCGATACGCAATAACAGGGACAGCAAAACACGGAGAATAATGGGTTTCCAGCAGCGACTGAGTAGCGTTGCATTGCTGGTTTACTGGCTATTCTTCGAGTTTTATCATACATATCGATAAAACGAATGTAGAACTAGACTAATTTGGACCGCTCTATCGAATGGACAAGTAAAATTCCGCTTTAAAAATCATTTTGTTCGTCGGCGCTGGGCGTCACATGAAAGACGAGATGGGCAGTATTTGTTTGGGTTGACTACAACTACAGATTCCATAAATAAATTGCAGATATCTGCCGAAACTCCGGAGAAAATATGCCTAGCGGTTCTTAGGAAAGACACCCTGTATATCCAACATACATGGTGATTGTAATTAAACTTTCATACCGCTGTAGAAATAACACCACTGGTCAGAATGACCTTCAAATTACAACGAAATATTATCGGAGAAGGAGGAAAACGTATGAAAGAAGAAACATAAACATTTACAAAATGTAGCAATAGATGGCGCTGTAAGTGCCACAATTTAATAGTGGTCGACTCCAAATGACAAATGAATCATACAACAATGCCTAAGGTGTATGTCTGACGTTAAACAAATTGTACTGCTCAGTGTGCATGGGTGTACAGGTGTGATACTGTTAGTTACGTAAGCCCGTCCACCACGGCAAAGTCGTATCACATCGGATGGGAACAATCGGCTTTTAATTGTCCTGAGGCCAAAAACCGCATAAAAAGCATGTCACATCAGTTTTTAACTATCCTGAGGCCTAAAACCACAAAAAAAGCATGAATCAAAATCAAATCGGATTATTAATTTCCGTGTGACTGGCGCAAAACATGTTCAATGTTCTGTCCGTCGTTTTCTGCAAAAAGTTGAAATCGAGGAACAGCATGATGGACAACTGATCTAAATGTTTCCAAAGCCACGTTCAGAAGGTGTTGCGCAATGCGTGCCTTCAATGCAGCTAAGTTTGCAGTCGGAACACTGGACACACCACCTTTCAGACAGCCCCACAGCCAGAAGTCAAACGGATTAAGATCAAATGATCGGGACGGCCACGCTGTAGGGAAATGGAGGCTGATAATTTTAGCATTTCCGAAATGGCGCTTCAGCGTCAGCTTAACTGGATTTGCAATGTGCGGAAGTGCGCCATCTTGCATAAAAGTTACCCCATCCACACATCCACGCTGTTGGAAAGCTGGAATGACGTGGTTGCGCAAAAGACACTCACAACGTTTACCAGTGACGGTACAGGTAACAGGACCGGAAGCAAAAAATGGTTCAAATGGCTCTGAGCACTATGGGACTTAACATCTACGGTCATCAGTCCCCTAGAACTTAGAACTACCTAAACATAACTAATCTACGGACATCACACAACACCCAGTCATCACGAGGCAGAGAAAATCCCTGACCCCGCCGGGAATCGAACCTGGGAACCCGGGCGTGGGAAGCGAGAACGCTACTGCACGACCACGAGCTGCGGACCACCGGAAGCACCTGTCTCTTCGAAAAAATAGGGCCCTATGATAAATAATGTTGTAAACCCGCCCCACGCAGTGACCTTCTCAGGATGAAGGGGTACTGGTTGTGAAACGGTACAGTACCGCTCGACATTGAAAATAGGTACAACATACTTCATTATTTTTGTCAGAACAACACATTTTTTTTGTAAGATAACTCAATTTCAATTAATACAGCGAAGCCGGATACCACTGTGGGAAAGAATGACAATTTATTTATTTAATTGATCACATCTGCACTCCCACAAAGTAAATCCCTACATCCAGTTTGGTGAGATCTGTGAAATGAATGAATGTATGGTCGTCTGCTAGCTGCAGATAGTGAATGTGAATATATGATCATCTTTGAGTCGATCGTTTGGCCACCTTTGGTGGGACCAAAGAGATGAAATTTACCTGAGCTTTGAGCGCCTGAAATGTGGCTGACCAATACGGTAGCAAGGTGCTCCCCCACTTCGACAGAGGTGTGAGAGGACCTGGAGAACGGCCATGTTTCAGCACTCTGCTGCTGGATCTTGTGCTGTTAAGACCTGTTTTAGTTGTGCTCTGTAAAGACAAAAGAGTGGAGACATGGTATGAAATAATAATTTCTCTATTTCAGGAACTTTTGTGGGGAGAATTAAATGTCAGGCAGGTAATATTAATGGGATTGTAGTAATCTTCGGAAGTGACCAACGGTCACAATGAAACCACGTGTAGCAATAAGTTGAAATACTTCCGTGTGCTTAAGTTAAGCTGAATTACTAGTGTGTGTACAATAAGTTCAAATATTTAAGAAATAGCATGTGTACCATAAGTTGTAATATTTAAGAAATGGCGTGTGCAGGACTTGAAATTAGAGGCGAGTACTTCCACGTGATGAGTACTGTGTGAGTCTCAAACTGTGTATGAGACAAAAGATAAAGAGAAGTACTCGTCCATGGTATCAGTTGAGGACTCGCGTGTGTGATGAATATGTTCTTAAATATTAAGAACATATTGCGTGATATGATTCCGTGTGACGCTAGATTCAAACTCTGAGAGAGAAGCAAGGTGAGTCGGCCGTCTATCCAGCAACGCCACTTGGCTTGCATTGCACAGGAAGACGTGCAAATATCTCCAGAGTTCATAGTAGGAAAGTAGAATTACAAAGTGGGCCAGTGTCGTGTGAAACTTGGATAAATACTAATTGAAGTGTGAAAGCTGAAAGTGATAGTGTTGTGACTATTTAGTGTTTTGTATTCCATGTCGTAGTGTGGTGTATGTCATGTAATTTGGGTATGTGTGGTTTGCATGGGAGAGTAGCAAGGTAGTTTCAAAAGATTAGTGGGTTATGCCTGTTCCTTCGGTACCGCTCGGTCTGGAGGAAAGTTTCGTGATGATGATTGTGAGAGTCGAAGTTTGAGGTATAATAAAAGATCCACCATCCTATCCAGAAAGTGCGCTGTAGCGTTAAATAATTACGAGACCATAGTATAGAGATTCACCAATGTAAAGCCATGCCCACTGGGCGGAATTTCTCATGTGTTATTGTTGTAGGTTATAGAATTTGTGTGTTTAGGTTATAGAATTTATCGGAATAAATAAGATAGTGAAAAGAAAAAGATTGGTGGACTTTTCCTTCGAACTGTATGTTGTCATGACGTCCCGAATTTATAAAGTGTGCGCCATTCATATTCAGTGCGGTGGGCACGTGTTGACAAAAGCCGATAAATAAAAGAAAAAAAAAGGAAAGAAAATGTGGTATTGCCAGTGCGTAGTGTACAGTCAGAGTTCTGCAAATTACTGATAGTCAGATGCGTGTTTCCGTTGCGTATTATTCATACAGGAGGATAATTTGTAACTTAATTGTGAGTACGAGAGTTCATGTTACTCGATAAATAAGAATGAATCCACTCGCTTGGCAGACCACTCATCTTGCAGGCCTGACTGCTTGATGCCACAGTATGAGCATGTATGTGGGTGCCTCTCAGTTGATTTGCGTATGGATTTTCCGTTGCCCATATTCGACAATTCTGTATATTGATATATCGTGTCAAATGAAGATGGGCTTCGTCTGTCCACAAAATCTTCCAAGACCATTCATTGTCCACTTCCATGCGAGCAAGAAATTCCAAAGCAAACGTCCTCTTGCCGGCAGGGCAACAGAAAGCAACTTGTGCACATGGGTAATTCTGAATGGATAGCAAAGAAAGATGTTTCGTAGGATTTTACGCATCGTGCTCACGGGTATGTCGAATGTTCGGGCAATTCTCCGTACACTACACGTTTGCATACCACCACTCGTCTCCTCCCGCATTTCTGTGGACACTGCTTCCACTGACGTCGAATCAATTCGTTTCCTCCCTCTAGCAGGCTGCACACCAAAAGAACCTGTCTTTTCGAATTTCCGAATAATTTTCTCGAGACACACGTCAGTCATCGGACCAACTCCTTTTTTCAAACCCTTCAGTGTCCGGAACTTCTGCTGAGCGACGTCTGTACAGTCATCATTCTTGAAATACAGCTTTACAAGCAGAGCGCGATCCTGCATTGAGACAGTCATGGCGAACGTTGCAAGCGCGAAAGGAGGAAAATCCGTGTACCCGGCGTATTTATACTTACTTCAATGGGTCGTGCGCATGACAGGTGCTTTCATTTACGTATTCCGACACATACAGTGCCATCTATTGATCAATTTTCACACTATTTTTTTTCTTCTGCCATACGTTTTCCCACTTCTCCAATAACATTCCGTTGCAATTTGACGTCATTCTGACCAGTTGTGTTATTTCTACAGCGTTTTGAAAGTTTAACTTCAATTAGAATCACCCTGTATACTGGGATGATGGAATCAGCCATGTAGTGGTATGGGAATTCCTTTGCAGTGTGGAACTCTAGTCGCTATTGTTTGCCGCTGTTCAAGTATTGACAGCACAAAGCAGGGAAGGTGTGACGTTTATGACAGAGGAAGTTAATCGAATCGTTTGAACGAGGTGGTGTTAACATAAATATGAGCAAAACAGAAAATATAGTAGTGCGAGGAGATGGAAGGGATATAGTACTGCTCCCAGGAACTTTTAAAATAGTTTAAATAGAATCGGTTATCCATATCTCGGGAAGTTGTGAATCAAACGTGGAAGGCAGGATTCAGAAGGCGAGCGGAGCAATTAAGATGCTACATAGAGTTCTGTGGAGCAGGGCAATATCAAAGGGAACAAAGGAGAGGCTTGTGCAGACAGTAGTTGAAAGTATGCTAACACTTTGTGGAGAAGGATGGAACGTGGGGGAGCAGTAGAAGAGATGATTTAACGGTGGCAGCAAGGATATCCAGAATAGAGAGGAGAATAAACGATGAAATTAAGGAGATAATAGATACTGTACAACCAGTCGTGTAAGAGGTCCATGACTAAGGAATTTGTCGCTAGCACACTCGAGCAGATGTAATTTCGATGGATTGCTGAGGCGCTGCCTGCAATATGTAAGCTATAAGAGAATCTCAGACCAGAGAGCAGTGTTGGCTGCAGTAGGAACTGTGCGGCAGTAGTAGTAAGTAGTGGGTAGCAGTCTGATGTATGGAGTTAGCTGGGCCGGTCGTGTGGAGCGATGGCGGGGCCTGAGGGCTGTAGTATAAGGTAAAAGCAGCCTTGCGCATGTATAGTATTGTTATATCAAGTCCCATGTAAATGCTTTTAAAAAGAAATCTCTTAATAATAATCTTTCTTATAAAAATTAACTTTTGACAGTCATTCCACTCAGTTTAAATATTTTACTAATCTCTCCAATCCATGGTCATCCTGATTATTGTAACATTATTCATAAGTCATCTCATTACAGCAATTATTGGCATAGTATTTATGCATAAGTCATCTCATTACAGTAGTCATTGGTACAGCATTTATGCGTAAGTCATTTCATTACAGTAATCATTGGCATTCATTGGCCATCTACAAGGCATTTATTATGCGTTATTCAGAAGTCTTCATTCAAAACACGAATTATTGCGTGTAGCATCAAGCTGCTAGTGTTTATATATGATATCATGTAAGTGACATAAGACATATTTAAAATGTAAGACATTGTAACAACTATTACTCAAGGTGTTTAGTCCAATATTACATAGACATAATGGAATCAATACATCAGAAAAATTTGCATTATGTTTAAGACTAGAAATATATCTTAGGTAGCATTATTTAGTTGTATACTGGTAATAGTTGGTATTGGTAATTTTTTTTTCTAGCAATGCATTGCGTTGGGATCGATAATTAATGGGACATAAAAATATTTGCTTTTGACTTATTGCTGGAAATAAGGATTAATAACATCATTTGTCATGAGTCAGCTGTACCAAGGTTATGAAACAAGTAGAGTATATATATGATCACATTCATAAATGATAGACACAACTGGGTAAAAAATGTACACGCAGTATCATAATGTAGTAGCAAAAAATGTAGAATAGTCAAGATATTGAGATATTATAAGGAAAAAATGTTAAAGTCAACTGGTGTTTGTTACATCTTTCATAGTGCATACAGACAAAAATTCTACTTTCGGTAGGAAAACAATCATACTTACATAAAAACGGAAAATGTGCACGGTCTGATATATAACGACAAGAAAAGCGACCTGTTAACCTTACCCTGCCGGGCACTTGCCAAGAAAAAATATGATCATCATCAGTAAGTAGTCACATAGATATAATTGCATAAGTGGTCATATAAATATCAGGAAATAGCGTTACAGTGTAATAAAACATAAAGTATGTTCATTCAATAAAGGGTTTAATATTGGAAATATGGTGATTGCCCTTGCTTTTTCTGGTTCTCAAAGTTTCGACGTGTACTACATTGGGGTGAGGAATGCTGCGAATTCTATATGGACCAGCGCATAGGAGCTCAAATTTACTGCATCTACTCTTTCCTCTGTTGAATAAATAATGTGTGCGTACTAATATCTTCTGTGCAACGTGAAAGTCACGGCGCGTACAAATCTGTTTCTGGTGTCTTGTCCGCCGCTCTGCGGCACGATTGATGTTTTTGTGGGCAATGTCAATTATTTCTTGGTAGCGTAGTCGAGGCGATGTAAGAAAAGATACTAATTCTTTAATTTTGTTGGGTGGTTCAACATTTTTCAATATAACAGTCGGAGATAGCATAGTAGATTCGTTTGGTATGGAGTTAACGACATCCTGGAATGAGAGTACGTGTGTATCCCAATCAATATGTTTTTTATGGCAGTATATCCTACTACCAATTTCTTTCATCAGTCGTTCAGAAGGTTCGAAGAGTGATACCTGGATATATAGATCGGAGAAATGTTTCTAGTTCGTAACATACGTGTCCATATTGCAGATCGAAATTGTGGTCCATGGTCGGAAATTACTTTCAATACATGCCCTACATGAAATAAAAAATGTTTTACAAATGCATTCGAAATAGATTTCTCAGTGGCTTTGTGTAACGGTGTGAAGGTAACAAATTTCGAAGGGAGTTCAACAGCGACAAAGATGTAGCAAAAACCTCTATTACATCTGGGAATAGGTCCGAAAATGTCTACAGCGGCCATATGTCTCAATTTAATCGGTACAATGGGATGCAACGGAGGAATATGTGAAGTCGTGTCTGATTTAGCTTTCTGGCAGATTTTACGTGACGCTAAAACTCGTCGAATACGTTTCTCCATGTTGGCAAAATAACAGTTCTGTCTCAGTATAAGAAAACATTTTCTGGCTCCATAATGTGCGTAACTTAAATGAGTATACCAAATTAATTTGTTAACAAGCTCGTCAGGAATACATAATAACCAGTTGTTGCTGTCAGGGTGAGAGCGGCGAAACGGAATGTTCTTGCGTACAGTATAATGGTTTCTAATGGTAACGTTATTCCTATCTTGCCAAAGGTGTTTAATTTCTTTCCATACGTTGTCCTTGTTCTGCTCTTGTGCTATGTCTCGTAATGACGACGAAATAAAATTTTCAAATGCAACTTGTTGAATATACATGACGCTAGAATTTGCTTGGCAGAAGTTGGTTGCGATGTCTTGCTGATTGTTGCTGAGAGAACGGGATAGTGCATCTGCTACAATATTTTGTGTACCAGGAATGTGAACAATAGTAAAATTAAATTCTTGTAAATAAAGTTTCCATCTGCTTAATCTGTCATGTGTAAATTTAGCGGACGGTAAAAACTGTATAGCTCCATGATCTGTGTAAAATACGGAATAGGATAATGTTTGGCTTTATATGTATCATGCTGTTTAACTTGAAATTCATACATAAAACCGAACATAGTACCAGGGACGTTGTCAAAAACTGGAGCTTGCTGTAAAAGAATTTTGCGTAATTGAGTACGTTCGTCATCTGTATTTGCGTTGCTCTGTTTTACTTTATCAGAAATCATTTGCATAACGTCATAATCAGCTTCGCCTGGTGTATTGTAGTTGTGTACGTACGTATCTGTGAACAATGTGGAATGACAGTCCGTGTTACGCGATGTAGAAATGACCTCTGTTGGATTAATTGCCTGTTCATCTCCAGATAAAGCGTGCTGTACCTTTTCGTCCTTTAACATTAAATAGGAATTTTGAAAGCCAATAACTGCGTCGTGTTGTACCAAAAATTCGTACCTAAAATAACGTCTGTTGTCAATAAGGGAACAATCCAAAAATTTGAGTGGAATGTATGACCTGCAATACAAAATGATAAGTGTGTCTGCAATTTTACATCTACTCCTTTACCTGATACTGCTCCTTTTACTTTAGTTGTGCCTAATGGTAACGTAGGATAAGTGTTCTCTTTCTTACATTCGTTGAAAGTTTCTTCATTTATAACTGACATAGGTGATCCACTATCGATTACTGCTGAAAATGTGGGTGAACCAATCTTTACTTCAATGGCAGGGTGGGAAATTGTTTTTTGAATAACTGGTTTTTCATGCAAAAGTGTGTCTCGGATGTCGTCAAAAGTAATAACATTTTCGTGAACAAGATTGTGTGTGTCAAAATTATTGCTTACGTTGCTGGAAGATGCAAGCTGTACTGTATCTAGTCTACATCTAAATCTACATCTACATGACTACTCTGCAATTCACATTTAAGTGCTTGGCAGAGGGTTCGTCGAACCACAATCATACTATCTTTCTACCATTCCACTCCCGAACAGCGCGCGGGAAAAACGAACACCTAAACCTTTCTGTTCGAGCTCTGATTTCTCTTATTTTATTTTGATGATCATTCCTACCTATGTAGGTTGGGCTCAACAAAATATTTTCGCATTCGTAACAGAAAGTTGGTGACTGAAATTTCGTAAATAGATCTCGCCGCGACGAAAAACGTCTTTGCTGTAATGACTTCCATCCCAATTCGCGTATCATATCTGCCACACTCTCTCCCCTACTACGTGATAATACAAAACGAGCTGCCCTTTTTTGCACCCTTTCGATGTCCTCCGTCAATCCCACCTGGTAAGGATGCCACACCGCGCAGCAATATTCTAACAGAGGACGAACGAGTGTAGTGTAAGCTGTCTCTTTAGTGGACTTGTTGCATCTTCTAAGTGTCCTGCCAATGAAACGCAACCTTTGGCTCGCCTTCCCCACAATATTATCTATGTGGTCTTTCCAACTGAAATTCTTTCTGACGTGCTGTTATTTGCGGGAGCATGCTGTGGCATTTCAACTATTTGTACTGTTCTGTTATTTCTTCCTGACGTATTTGGCTCGGGATGATACCGACTGTCTGGTTCATTCACAATAATGTGTTGTTGTGGTTGATTCTGTTGCTGATAAGACCGACTGTTATTAAATGTGCTCATTACTTTTACGTCTGTCATAATAATCATTGCTATACGGTGCATTGCGATAGGCGTTGAAATGATGTGTTTTCTGTACATACTGATTTCCTTGTTGCTGTGCGTTACTATTTGACGGAGCCGACGCTATGCGTGTAGGCGCGTAACATTAAAGCTTGGTTGACCTTGTAAACCACATTGATGGTTAGATATGCTAACCGGCTGGTTTTGTTGCTGTTGTGGTGAAAATCCTCTATTGTTATCAAAATGTGTTTGCTGTTGCTGATAATTTTGACGATACTGATGATTAAAATTTTGTCTGTTATTAAAATTATGCTGCTGGTTCTTGTCATTTCGGGAGTATCTAATGAAAACTGTCACTTTCGGTGAAACTTGTATCAGGTTTTCTTTACTCATTCTTAATCCTAGATAGAGCGATAGCTGAAGAGTTGTTTTGATAAACATAAAGGATAGTAAAAGAGTAGGCAGCAGTGCAGAAAACCAAAGAAGAAATAACACTACTAGGGCTCGGGGCCCTGTGCATGCTACGGCACATATTCATCGAAGTGTAATGAATGCCCTGAGGTCACTTACACGCTGCAAATAAGTTTTAGTTTCTGCATTACAGGCGATGCCGGTGAAAATTCAAAACCAAATTGTTGTATCCAGTCCAAAGAGTGTATCTGTGTCCTGTCATTCTTAAATACATAAAAATTTTTTACGAATAAAAATTGCTTATAATCAAAATTATCGTCTCTGTGTGTCTGAGCAGGTTCAGGATTGTATGAGAATCTATTTGTCTGTGTCTGTTCGGAATCTAAGTCACGTACTCTCTGTAAATTACCTAAGCTATACTGGCTGTGTTAGTGTGACCAATGTTCAGAATGTGGCCCATGCTGTGACGTGTTAGAGGCTGAAACATTTTTCATTTCTGTCACTTCTTGCTGTAAAGATGACACTTTTCTACGCAATGTATTGTTGGACGAACCTATCTCACTGATCGTCTGCTGTAAATTTTGGAATTCGGGTGTTTGAAAGAAATTGGTGACGTATCGTCTAATTTTGTGTCATTGATATTTTCGATAACATCAATACGACTGGCCAATTCATCAAATTTTTCAGTCAGTGTTTTTACCTGATCGTCATTTTTAGTGTCACAGGCATCGATTTGTTTTTGCATTTTACGTGTGGGTTTGTTCAATTTCTTAACGTCTGCTTTAATGGCATCGGGATCCTGTAATTCCAACTGTTCAAGTCTGCTGGTCATTGTCTGAAAGTATATTGTGTGAGTGTGTCTGTTTTTGTTTTAAGATCGGAGAGTTCATTATGCAGTTCGGTGTTCAACTGTTTGATTTCATCTGATACTGTAGCAATGTTGTTGTCTACGTATGTTTTTGCTTTCGTAAACAACTTACGCTTATCTTCCTGTCTCTGTGAAGTAATTGTTTCCATGACTTGTTTCTTTACTTTGTTCTGTTCCTGTATGAATTTACGGTAACGCGATTCACTGTTTTGTAGGTGGTAATTAAAACGTTCGTAAATTTGGCTGTTCTGTTGGTCAAACTTTTTGTCTACTTTCGCATCCAGTGTGCGTGAAAGTTCTGCTGACATTAATTTAATCTCGTCGCGTAACTGTGTTGCGTTTTCTGAACATTGTCTAGCGACTGCACTGATTTCATATCTTAAGTAATTTTGTTGTGTCTGCGTGTGTATGACGTAATTCCTGTGCAACGGTTCTAATTTCCTCACTACTATTCCTAGCGCAAGCCTTAATTTCCTCACGTAATTGTTCTTTAGTATCATGACATTGCACGGCAACGGCTGTAATCTGTTCACTAAGCTGTTTGAAATTGTTGTCTTGTTTTTCATTCGACTGTCTGAGATTTTCATTAAGTTGTTGTTTGAGATTTTCATTAAGTTGTTTGTTCGATTCATTAAGTTGTAGCAATAATGCCATAACTTGATCCATGCCAAAATTAGCTACCGTATTCTCTGTGCTGCGTGATGGTGTATCTGCAGGTGTCACGTTTTGTATAACCATTTGGTCATTCTCTGATTCTTGAAAAGATTTGAGAATTGGATGTGCACTGTTGGTCACAACACCGGAATCAAATAAATCTGACGTACTTTGAGTACATTGTTCACATTCGTTAGAAACATTTATCTGTTCGCTATGTAAATTTTGCAAATCAGGCGTGTCAAACGGGGCAGCGTTCATAGTATCGGAACGTGCTGCGTCATCAATTGTCGTTAAATTTACTGTGGACATAATTGAATTTGTTTGTTCATCATTTGGATTAAAATCATTATTGGTGGTCGGCATACACTGATTATCTGTAATTGGGGTATTATCACTATTACACTGAGTGTCGCTAGTATTATCGGCCAAATTATTCGAGTCGGCTTTTTCACTCATTACACATTGCGATGTACTGTTAACAGTTTTTCGCGGCATTTCCACAAGTCAAAGGTAAGCACAAAATCAAACAAAGCAAAAATGGAAAAAATACAATAATAACAAAGAGCAATAAATTGCCTATGATGTGTGAAAGAAAGAGTGACAAATTAGTAAATTCGTTGCGCCAAATGAAAACTAAACATTAATTAAATAAGAGCAGATATATAACTGACTTCTCAGAAATTCACAAAAATACGATCCTGGCCGATTGTCGACAGGTGTAACCTCCCCACAAAAATATTCCGAAACCTACCAATAGTAAAAATATGTATAGCATTCACATTCAGTGTTAACCTCCCAACAGATAAATTCCGAAACCTACCAGTAATACAATGTGACTAATCTCTCAATAAAATTGTCGCTCACTTATAACCTTTCAATAATTGACTGTGAATTTAAACTGGCAAATTTTGGACGTCAGCAGCGCTGCGTCATGGCCCTGAAAGATCATTGTGAATAAACTGAAAATTCTTACCTCAATAAGGTCGCCTGATAACGCGTATATATCTGCTCCTATTAGAAATTTTTCTGGCACAGCTCAGTGCAATGCTGGCCGATAGATTTGTCATGTATAAAAAGAAACAACTGATTTTTCTTTACAATAATCAGGATGACCATGGATTGGAGAAATTGGTAAAATCTTTAAATTGAGTTGAATGACTGTCAAAAGTTAATTTTTATAAGAAAGATTATTATTAAGAGATTTCTTTCTAAAAGCATTTACATGGGACTTGATATAACAATACTACATATGCACGAGGCTGCTTTTACCTTATACTACAGCGCTCAGGCCCCGCCATCGCTCCACACGACCGGCCCAGCTACTCGTAACTCCATACACCAGACTGCTGCCCACTACTTACTACTACTGCCGCACAGTTCCTACTGCAGCCAACACTGCTCCCTGGTCTGAGATTCTCTTGTTGTTGTTGTCTTCAGTCCTGAGACTGGTTTGATGCAGCTCTCCATGCTACTCTATCCTGTGCAAGCCTCATCATCTCCCAGTACCTACTGCAGCCTACTTCCTTCTGAATCTGCTTAGTGTATTCATCTCTTGGTCTCCCTCTACCACATTTCGAAAGCTTCTATTCTCCTCTTGTCTAAACTATTTATCGTCCACGTTTCACTTCCATACATGCCTACACTCCATACAAATACTTTCATAAACGACTTCCTTACACTTAAATCAATACTCCATGTTAACAAATTTGTCTTCTTCAGAAATGCATTCCTTGCCATTGCCAGTCTACATTTTATATGCTCTCTACTTCGACCATCATCAGTTATTTTACTCCCCAAATAGCAAAACTGCTTTACTACTTTAAGCGTATCATTTCCTAATCTAATTCCCGCAGCATCACCAGACTTAATTGGACAACATTCAATTATCGTCGTTTTGCTTTTGTTGATGTTCATCTTTTATCCTCCTTTCAAGACACTGTCCATTCCGTTCAACTGCTCTTCGAAGTCCTTTGCTGTCTCTGACAGAATTACAATATCATCGGCGAACCTCAAAGTTTTTATTTCTTATCCATGGATTTTAATACCTACTCTGAATTTTTCTTTTGTTTCCTTCACTACTTGCTCAATATAAAGATTGAATAACATCTGGGGAAGGCTACAACCCTGCCTCATTCCCTTCCCAACCACTGCTTCCCTTTCATATGTCCCTCGACTCTTATAAGTGCCATCTGGTTTCTGTAGTAATTCTAAATAGCCTTTCGCTCCCTGTATTTTACCCCTGCCACCTTCAGAATTTGAAAGGGAGTATGCCAGTCAACATTGTCAAATGCTTTCTCTAAGTGTACAAATGCTAGAAACGTAGGTTTGCCTTTCCTTAATCTAGCTTCTAAGATAAGTCGTAGGGTCAGTATTGCCTCACGTGTTCCAATATTTCTACGGAATCCCAACTGATCTCCCCCGAGGTCGGCTTCTACCAGTTTTTCCATTCGTCTGTAAAGAATTCGCGTTAGTATTTTGCAGCTGTGACTTATTTAACTGATTGTTCGATAATTTTCACATCTGTCAACACCTGCTTTCTTTGGGACTGGAATTATTATATTCTTCTTGAAGTCTGAGGGAATTTCGCCTGTCTCATACATCTTGCTCATCAGATGGTAGAGTTTTGTCAGGACTAGCTCTCCCAAGGCTGTCAGTAGCGCTAATGGAATGTTGTCTACTCCCGGGGCCTTGTTTCGACTTAGCTCTTTCAGTGCTCTGTCAAACTCTTCACGCAGTATCATATCTCCCATTTCATCTTCATCTACATCCTCTTCCATTTCCATAATGTTGTCCTCAAGTACATCGCCCTTGTATAGACCCTCTATACACTCCTTCCACCCTTCTGCTTTCCTTTCTTTGCTTAGAACTGGGTTTCCATCTGAGCTCTTGATATTCATGCAAGTGGTTCTCTTTTCTCCAAAGGTGTCTTTAATGTTCCTGCAGGCAGGATCTATCTTACCCCTAGTGAGATAAGCCTCTACATCCTTACATTTGTCCTCTAGCCATCCCTGCTTAGCCATTTTGCACTTCCTGTCGATCTCTCTTATAGATTACATATCGCAGGTAGCGCGTGAGCAATCCATCGAAATTACATCTGCTCGGGTGCGCTAGCGACAAATTCCTTAGTCATGGTTCAAATGGGTTCAAATGGCTCTGAGCACTATGGGACTCAACTGCTGTGGTCGTAAGTCCCCTAGAACTTAGAACTACTTAAACCTAACTAACCTAAGGACAGCACACAACACCCAGCCATCACGAGGCAGAGAAAATCCCTGACCCCGCCGGGAATCGAACCCGGGAACCCGGGCGTGCCTTAGTCATGAACCTCTTACAACCTCTTCAATGGAACGGCCACGTGTGGCAAATGGAGCAAGGACAATGGCCAAAAGTAGTCCTGAAACGGGCGTCGTCAGGAAGGAGGAAGCGCGGACAGCCGAGAATAACTTGGAGGGCGGGTGCAATTGGAATGGCGAGCCAGAGAGGATTGAAAGAGGAGGAGTGCAATCATCGTGGATTATGGCGAATGGGAATACATGGAAACTGCTGCAGAATTCTTGAACACTTCTGCGTTCGAATATAGTAAATTTTCTTGAGACAAGAAACCTTCTGTCCACAAATGAGCAAAGATTTTGAAAGCATAACTCGTGCGAAACTCAGTTTGCACTTTTCTCACGTGGTATGCTACAAACCATGGATGGAGGACGACAGGCAGGTTCCATATTCCTAGATTTCCGGATAGCATTTGACGCGTAGCTCCACTGAAGATTATCGACGAAGGTCCGAGCATACGGCCAAGTTCCCGGGTATTTGAGTGACTCGAAGACTTTTCACGTAGCTAATAGAACCCAGTACACGGTGCTCGACGGCGAGTGTTCATCTGAGACAAGGATACCGTCAGGAGCGCTCCAAGGAAGCGTGAAGGCACCGCTATTATCCTCCATAAACTTAAATGACGTGACGGACAAGCTGAGCAGCAATTTACGGCTTTTTACTGACGACGTTGTGCTGCGCGGGAAGGTGTAGTCGTTGAGTGAATGTAGGAATACACAGAATTACATACACAGATTGTCTAGATAGTGTGATGAATGGCAGCTAGCTTTGTTGTTGTTGTTGTTGTTGTTGACTTCAGTCCAGAGACTGGTTTCATGCAGCTCTCCGTGCTGCTCTATCCTGTGCTAGCCTCTTCATCTCCGAGTAACTACTGCAACCTATATCCTTCTGAATCTGCTTAGTGTATTCATTTCTCGGTCTCCCTCTACGATTTTTACCCTAGACTCTTCCCTCCAATACTAAATTGGTGAGCCCTTGATGCCTCAGACTGTGTCCTACCAACCGATCGCTTCTTCGAATCGAGTTGTGCCACAAATTCCTATTCTCCCCAGTTCTATTCAGTACCTCCTCATTAGTTACGCGATCTACCCACTCAATCTTCAGCATTCTTCTATAGCATCACATTCCGTAAGCTTCTATTCTCTTCTTGTCGAAACTAGTTCCACATAAGGCTACACCCCGTACAAATACTTTCAGAAAAGACTTCCTGACACTTAAATACATACTCGATGTCAACAAATTTCTCTTCTTCAGGGACACTTTCCTTGCCATAGCCAGCCAGCTCTAGATGTAGAAAAATGTAACGTATGCCGGTGAGTAGGAGAAACAGTCCTACAACGTTCGAGTAGAGCATTTGTAGTGTGCAGAGTGGCACAGTCATTTCGATTAACCCTTTCGCTACGGTGAACTTATGTAGAAGTCGGGAGCGGCATGGATGTGTGTGATGTCCTCAGGTTAGTTAGGTTTAAGATGTTCTAAGTTGTAGGGGAGTGATGACCTAAGAACTTAAGTCCCATAGTGCTGAGAGCCAGTTTTTGGACTGCTGTAGCAGTTCCGCCATGCGTCACATTTTTCCGCTTCACTAGCGGTTTTGCTTGAGTTGCACTGCTCTTTCCCTCCTTGTTTCTAATCTTCAGTTAGTTTCTTCTAGAAGTGATGTGGTAGAAAAGATAAATACTGTGGAGGAAGCTCTTTCTGTCATACTGGATCGTGGCTTTGGAGATGAAAGCGAATCATCGACTGAATCCGACGATGAACATGTAACACCTGTGATGCCTCTGCATCAGGTACACGTGCTACTCCACCTGTTCCATTGGCAGCCCCAGTCTTGGATTTGTTCACAGAAGACAAATCTACAGATAGTGAGATAGATTAACAGGCATCAGAACCGCCGAACAAGAAGAAAATAACGTGAGAAAATGTCAACTTGAAGCCGAAGAAACACGCGTTTGGCGCAGCTGTTTCTGGACTGAATGGTAAACAATGAAAGTGAGCCGTGGTAAAAAAATTACTGTTTTGAAGAGCGCGCTGCAGCGCGTAGTGTAAAGCAGTCGCCTTCCGTTTCTGGCAGTGGCGCCGCTGTGGCAATCGCAGCTTTGGTGTCTCCCTCTGGTGGAAAAGGGGAAAGGTTGCCTGTTTACGCGCATTTAAGGGGCGCTATGAGCTCGGCAGGAAGTCTGTCAGTCTCGGCGAGTCTGTTCAGTTGGTCAGCCGGGTCAGTCCGGAGTGCTAGTATGTGTTAGGCCGCCAGTCTGCTCGAGTTGCTCGGGCAACGGTCATTGGCGGTTGGATCGATCGGTTCGTCAGTCGCTCACTGAACACAAGATGACTTGTCCACCTTGAGCGTCGGCGCATGTGAGGTTGCCACGTGAGTCCAGTGGGCCGCGCCGTATAGTGAGGGGTAGTGGCTTCGCGGCCGACACGAGAGCAACAGGAGTCAACCCACAACATCGGGTCTGGCCGGCGCGAGCTGCGACGCCGTGAGACGGGAGATCGGCGCGCCTTCCTGCGTCCGTTGAAGCGGCTGGCAGCGGACGGTTCGGGAGAGCGTTTTGGGGGTGCTGCACCAGGTCCTTGCGAGAAATCGCAGTTATTAAAAGTTAAGTGGTTGGAGATATGTTGTTTCATTTACTTGTTAAATTCTAATTGTTTTCTTGGTGAGGTCGACAGCCGCTTTGTTTTGGAGTCGTCCCACCATTCTTCTCCGTTCGTCCACCCGCGGGAAGGTGGTTAATTATGAATTGGGTGGTCCGTTTTTCCTCTGTGGAGTAGGGGAAGGTTATAGCAACCTGCGGTTCGGGTTGTTCAGTAATCCCCCTGTCAATCTGCCATACTTTAATAGCTGCCTCTGTCATGTTTTTCGGATTCGGTGTTAACGAATTTATAGAATTAAGGCGTAAAGGCCGAATTCCTGAAATATGTTTTTATGTTGCCTATCATCTTGCGTGGTAGTATATGTGTAATGTAGAGCATGTTGTAGATTTTATGTAAATCTGAATTTCATGGGATTTATTTAAATAGTCATTTTTATAAAGTTGCCACCTTTCCACGTAAGAGTCCTTTTAAAAACAAATTGCAATTTCGGTGGCAAATAGTTTCTTAGTGTGAGTGTTTGTGCCATTTCCATCCCTCTTACAGGGTGCATAGTTAATGTGTTTGTGTGAGTTGTTAAAATTTTTAGTTTAAAGTAATCTGGTGTGTTGCAGATTTGCACCGGTGTAGTCCTTCAGAGGTTGTTGTGAGCAGTCGTGACTACGGCCGTGTTGAAAGGGACCCGCAAGGTTCTCAGCCCGACGGCTCATACTGTCAATATTGTTCTTCCTGCCTCTAAATAAAATTGTAACTTGATATTTCGAGGGTGCTTTCCTGCTCATAAATTTTAAATCTGTTTTTGAAAATGCTTTTTGAATAAAATTCCCACTTGTTAAGGGTAATTTCATTTTCATCAGTTACTCCCTGGAAACTACTTCCACGCTCACCTTGTCTGATTAAATGTGTCAATGTTCTTGATGAATGGCTAGTAAATAAAGTAAATTCTTTAAGAAAAGATTTTCAAAGTAAATTCACGGTTCAGAAAGTATGCTCAGTTTCTTTCAGTTGTTCTTTAGCACGAATGTCATAAACAGTTTCTCTGAGGAAACTAACAGATACTTCTGTCAAATGGTGGCTGTTGGTCGCGTTCCCTAAGGATCCAAGGAGTATGGAGTGACGTGAGTGTAAATGGTATTTACGTCTTTATTGCCACTGTTTATCATGAGAAGAGTAAAGAAATTGAGCCTGTCTGAATACTGGTCTGAGAATCCAGTGATTCCCACAATATATGTTTTAAATAATAAATCACCCACTCCACCAGAGCTGAATCCAAAACACATATCTTATAGAACGTACGAGAAAATTACGGGAATTGTTTGAAAGATCGAAGAAAAGTGTTTTTATTCAAAATTAAGGCCAATAATTGTGATAACACCATGAGTGTGAAAGCAGGACAGAGTAGCGCCGCGGGGAGTGCGAAAAATGCACTGTACAGCCGGCACGGCCGGGCGGGACTGGCGCTCGGCCACAGCGGACGACGCAGCAATCACGGCGCCGTCGAGAAAGGGTTAAATATCAGGCGTGACGTTGCAAAGCAATACGAAGTGGAATGAGCACGTCGAGTTGGCAGTATAGAAAGCGAATGTTCTGCTATTTTTTTATTGGGAGAATTTTGGGAAAGTGTAGCTCATTCATAAAGCAGACGCCATGTAAAACGCTAGTGCGATCCGTTCTTGGAGCCCCAACATGTCGGATTAGAGGAACACATCGAAATAATTCGGAGACGGGCTGCTACATTTGTTATAATCAACGAGCAAATATTACGAAGATGCTTGGTGAACTCAAACGGGAATCCCTAGAGTGAAGACGATACCCTTCCCACAAGACACTACTGGGCAAACTTGGAGAACCAGTATTTAAGGCCGACTGCGGAATGATTCTACTGCTGCGATCGTACATTTTGCCTAAGGACAATGTATATAAGGTGCGAGAAATTAGGGCGTGTACGGTTTCTTGTAGACAGTGTAAGGTGTCAGGCAAATCAACACCTTCCATGAAAACCCTGACATGATAAGCAAATCCAGTAGTATGTCACATAGCTCCGAATAAATCGTGACATTAAATTAACCAAAGTAATACGAGTAACGAGTGAGCAAATGGAATACCACAGACTAACACAAGAATGCCTAAATGCATGTCATACCTTCCCACCGTGGGACAGACGCAGTTCCGAGGGGAGAAACGAGAACAGAAGCTGAGTGCAGAACCGTGTTAAGCTGGAAGGCCCTACGATAAGGGACGGACAGACACCCACGTCGCCAGGTAACCACTAGGACCACACCACCCGCAAGTTTTAGCGTGAGACTTTTTCGCGTCTCTGTTACGTTGCAAACTTTAAAAAAAACATTGCCCCACCACGAAACGTGTAACGTTTCTCATTGGATAGACACAATTTTTGTAGGCGGAGCTTAAGGTTAACACTGAGACCATGATTGGTCAGATGAAAACACAGCCAACCAACTTCGGTAAATTGTAGTAAGGAGAAGTTAGGACAGAGTTCCTTCCGAGACGGAGAGGTGAGCG
The DNA here is from genome assembly GCF_023898315.1 of Schistocerca nitens. Classification (NCBI taxonomy): domain Eukaryota; kingdom Metazoa; phylum Arthropoda; class Insecta; order Orthoptera; family Acrididae; genus Schistocerca; species Schistocerca nitens. The sequence goes on from NC_064623.1 coordinate 209,084,597, forward strand.
GAGCTGTGCTGTCCGCCGCCCCCTGACGAACACCGACAAGGTAATGAACGCATGCGATGCCGCATTTTTGAGCGCATAAGGCTTCACTCAGAACTGCAGAAGTCTCATCTGTTACATCCCCTTTTTGCGTAATACTAGTGTCGATCGTCAATTAAAGCTCTTGGTGTTCACATTTGCCACTTGAAGTAAAAATCTCAAACACGATGATTTTTCTGTTATATAGTTATTGAGAAGCCACATCAGCCACTGTAGTTTACGACAAGTTAGATAAGTAATTAAAGATAACTGAGGGTCACTGTAGACCATTTTGATCGTTTTCTCTTTTGTGGCACTTAATTTAAACCTAGATTATAGATGTGATATGGCATAGGTCATCCTTCAATCCATTGTAGAACTGGGAAACCCATTCAGGGAATATTCGTTCTCATTTTTGTTGAATGCAGTTGGTTTTTACCATCCTGTATTAAAACATTTCATTTTATCAATAGTGCAATTTATAAACGATATTTTGTGAGTAGAATAAAATTTCCAATGGTAAACTTAACTGCTGTTTCGACGTTATTTTACCAGATAACTAAAAATAGGAAAGCCTTGAACCCCTTCCACTAAATTTAGTTAGTATTAAGATTCTTTTACAGGGAGTGCAGTGGAGCTGACGCTGAGATCATTAAGTATTTGGTTATATCATCCCTAGTCTCACTGAACTCTTCTGAACTCTACATGTCATGTGTGGTCTGACGTCTCCTTACCAGCAACAGGTCCCAGGTTCAAACTAGTCAATTCCCTAAAAAACATGCTCAGAGCGTCGTTGCGTGAAAGTGGTAGGGAGACACGATACAGAACAAACAGACACCACGCAGAATGTTTAGAAAATGGCGACCCTGCCAGGATGGTAAAATACCATGATTGAAGGTCGACCACAGGCCTAACTAGGTCAGAAAAATATCCTGCTGAAAAATTTTCGTAGTAAAAAATTTTTTTCTTAAAGTTATACATAGTCGAAAACAATAGCTGCAGCGATAGATAGTGGGACATTCTAGCAGAGACAATAGCATAATTAAGTTATGAATTTTAATATTGTTAGAATTAAGTTTTCTCTCCAATGCAAGCGCACAGGTGGCGGATACATCGTTGACAAGTTGGTTCTGACCCAACAAGTAAGTGAATGGTTTGTCAAGTCGTGTGAAGAAAAAGTTTATGAAACGCATGAGATCGTATGAGCGCATGTTGACTCGAAGTAGGGGGCGTGAATTGCTTTTAAAACAGAAAATAAGGGATTCGGAAAGATTAGCAATGGCAGATCGAGACCTTGACCGAATTGAGGTAGAGACCCAGCATGAAAATGGACAGAGAATAGAGGACAGTACAACAGACGATGCAGTATCGCGAGAAATAGGACATATAACGCACCATAACGAGGATAATGTACATCAAGGCACAGAAAACCTAGGTCAGCATACGACAGAGGAGCAGGAAAGTAGAGACACAGTCGATGAGGATTCTAACTTGCGTCTTGAATACGTAGAACCCATAGTACAAGTAATCAGAGCTCCCTCACCACAGAGTACAAGGACTGCGAGCAGAAACGTGTCACAGCACAGTTCAATGCAATCGGTTGCGAACCAACACTTGGGCGAAAAGACAGAGCGTAGGACGTCGGAAGAAAACGCAATAGGACCCACCAATCTGGCAGAATTATTACAATTAATGACGGAAACCATGACAAGACAAAATAAAGAAATTGTGAATCAAATTCAAATTCAGAATGCAGAAATGAAACAAAATGCAGAAACGACGAAACAAATTGCAGAAACCACGAGACAAATGCGTGAGATTAAAGAACAAAACAAAAAATTCAGTTACACCTAAGTCATATTGAAGACGAGGCAAAAGAATCTCGAGAAGTGATAGGAAACTTAATAACAGGTCACAATCAATTGAGAACAGACATTGACAAGGTACAAGCGGACGTACAAACATGGCGTAATGACATTCAGGACGAGATCAAAACATTACGTAACAACACCCAGGGAGAAGTCAAGAAACTAGAGAAACAGATAAACGAAATTACTAGACAAGCAGCAGGTATAGCGCGTGAAATTGTTGAAAACAGTGTGTTACACAAACGTATCACGAAAGCAGCGCTGAAAAGATATGATAACCGCATAGTCAAAATAGAAGCACAAACGAAGCGACAATTTCAGAAATTGCGAACAGAGTTGTTGCAAACCATTGAAGAGCGTAGTGAACAGGATCGAACAAGTACAGAGTCTGCAACCACATCCGTATCTGCAACAGCACCGGAAAAACAAGCAATTAACGAAGATATTACGCATTTGCGATTCCAATCACAGGCGGAAAGTAACATACGTGACAGTGGAAAGCCAGGTCGCGAAGAGTACAGTGCAATGCATTCAGCTACACGTTCACAACCGATGGAAGAAAATTATTGCGTACCACTCCAACGATACTACGCAAGGGTAGGCGAAAGTTACAGTGGACAATATCCAATGGATCTACCACAACCGGAAAGAACGACGGGAGAAATGATCAGAAACAAAAGTGGCGAAGAATCGCGAATTTCATATGGAACTATGACGAAGTACGACAACGATCATTTCCTCACAGTCAGAAAATTTCAACACTTTCGAGAAGGAAACTCATTACATCCACGGACTTTTATTGATCAAGTCCGAGTAGGATTACCAGAACACTGGACGCTAGCACACAAATTACACTTTATATGTGCACACATGTCAGGAACAATCGCAGAAACAGTGCAGAATTTTGCAGCGACATGCCGATCGTACGAAGATTTCAGAGAGAAGTTTCTGTCACGATATTGGTCCAGCGAAGCACAGAACAGAGTGAAGTACGAATTATTACAGAACCCATATTTTGAAAATTCAGAAGAGTCCCGTGAAATTTTTCGAATTAATGGCAAAGAAAAATCAATGCTTAGATGTACCATACAGTGACGGAGGGTTGATTAAATTATGCGCGATGAAGCTACCATTGAAATACCAGCAATCATTAGTAGGTCGCGGAGGCAATGACGTCGAAGCATTTAAAGGTATTCTAAGGGAACTAGAGTTCATATTTTCGGAAGATGACGCAAGAAAAAGACGAAGCGCACGTGAAAACGAAAGCAAAAAGCAGTGGAATCCACAAGACACAGTACGAAGAAACAATAATTACGAACCATGTGATAACTTCGCACCAAGAAACGACAACAGATTTCAACAAAGAACCGGTTATGGATTTAGAAGAGAATATGGCAATAACTATAATTCACCCAGGAACGGCAACAACTATTACAGAGGGAATAACGACAACCGTAACGGGTACTGGAGAACCAATAGACCGACAAATTATCAACAAAGAAGCCACTATCAACAAGCTGAACAAGAAAAGAGAATACAGATAGAAGAGTTGGAGATGGAAACCAGGGAAAGCGAATTCAATGAGGATAATGCGCAGTCGACAGAAGTTGAAAATAAGTTACGAGTGGGCACACAACCCAACGTATAAAATGAAGGAAGTTATGAAGCGATAATTAGAGCATTTAGATGCGATTATGTGGAAGTAGCGACGAAGAAGGAGAAGATAGACGAGGATGAGGAAAAAGTAGAGGATGTTGAAGAAAGCGTAAATGAAGGAAGAAATAGAGAAGAGGAAATAAAAGAGAGAGAAGTAGCAGTCGAAGCTTATCCTACAGAAAGTTCGAATTCACAAGGGAAATTCCTAAAAAGACTCATGTATGATTCTGTCGAAGATTCGTTGATGCAAGAAGAAGAACAGAACCAACCCTTTCGAATTCGACCAATTGTGAAGGCCATGGTAAAGCATATCCCAGTCAACATTGTAATTGATAGCGGAAGTGAACTGACTGCAATCTCAGAAAATTTATTCATGCAGTGTAATGCCAATGAGGAATTGCCAGTTCTGAAAACACGTAAGATTAAAGTAAGAGGTCCTATTAGAAACAATGCTGCGGAAGTTACGAGACAAACAAGGTTAACTCTTTCGTGCCAAGGTCAAAAGATCGAAGCCAACTTCGTGATTATACCTAAACTAACTGTAGATTTGATTATAGGTGCAGATTTTTTAAATGAGAGACGAGCGATAATAGATATGGGGAAAGGTAGCGTAACATTCGGGAATGTCACACTTCTCTTTGAGCAAAAGCTAAAATTAGAAGAAATACCAGTTATAAACAAACAATTAAGAATGACGCGAGATAAAGAGGATGAAGAATTAGAATGGTATGCACAAAAGGGGGAATCGCCTCAACTCATGTTAGAAGTCCATAAAGAAATCGACGAAAAATTGCAAGAAGTTCAAGGTATTTCGGAACACAGTAAAAGAGAATTAGAGGGTATTTTACGAGATAAAGCAGAGGTTCAAAATGGTTCAAATGGCTCTGAGCACTATGGGACTCAACTGCTGAGGTCATTAGTCCCCTAGAACTTAGAACTAGTTAAACCTAACTAACCTAAGGACATCACACACATCCATGCCCGAGGCAGGATTCGAACCTGCGACCGCAGCGGTCTCACGGTTCCAGACTGCAGCGCCAGAACCGCGCGGCCACTTCGGCCGGCATAAAGCAGAGGTATTTTTACCTAAGACTGGCAGTATTAAACACTTTCAGTACAAGTTTGAAGATTAATTTTATTACTGGTAAATAATCAGCACAATATTTCAAGATTATGTTGCAGATAAGATCGTCAGGAGAAAGAAGAATGAAGAGAGAGGAAGGTGGGAAAAAGAAAGTAGTTTCAATAAAAACAAAAACAAAAATAACACCAATAGTACCATAGATTAAGGTGAAGGGGTAAAGCTTAGATAGTCTAACAGCATGAAATACTAAAATGCTATACACCACGACACTACACAAAAATAAAAAAACGAATTTGATGATTCTACATCTTGTAGACGATAAGACTCAAAATATCTTAGAATTGTAACATGGAAAGGACGCCGAAATTTGTAAAGCTTCTAAGAAGGCGTAAAACAATGTAGGTACTAGACATATGTTAGATGATTATAACAGTCGTCTTCCCTGGCTCTATTTGCGAGTGGGAAAAGAGAGAGAGTGACTAGTAGTGGTACAACCTGCCCTCCACCACGTACAGTAAGGTGGTTAATGAGTGGACAGCGGGCCGGCCTGTGCCGGGTGGCCCGGGCTCGGTTCCAGGCTGGGCTGGAGATTTTCTCAAACGACTTGCACCAGGCGATCGGGTCTACCCTCCTGGAGGCCCTCGCCACACGACATTCCTTTCCAGTAAGGTGTCCGCCCCGATAGCTGAGTGGTCAGTGTGACGGATTGCCGTCCTACGGGCCCGGGTTCGATTCCCGGCTGGGTCGGAGATTTTCTCCGCTCAGGGACTGGTTGTTGTGTTGTCCTAATCATTCCGTCGCCATCCGGCGTGCAGGTCGCCCAGTGTGGCGTCGAACGTAATAAGACCTGCACCGAGGCAGCCGGACCTGCCCCGTAAGGGGCCTCCCGGCCAATTACGCCAAACGCTCATTTCCATTTAAGTAAGGTGGTTTGTGGAGTATATATGGAGATGTAGAACCCGTCTAACGTAAAAGTGAGTAAAGAGTGTATAACGATTAACAGCTGGTCAACAGGCACTAAAGATCCCACACTATAAAACCGTAACTCTCCCGAAAACCACCCATGCTTGCGAAATCCTGTTCAAACTAAAAATAAAAGAAGACAAGCTCGTCAAAACTGAAACAAGCATCATTTCAGCTAGGGTAAACAAATAACAGGTCAAAAGATTCTGGAGAGCCCTTTCCAGTGAAGCTGCCTAACGAGAAATTGACTCAGTCACCAGCAAAGTGAAGAAGATGAGAAAAATATATTCTACCAAGAACCGACGGAATACTTAATCCATGCAACCTATTATTTCTTTCACTCTTACAAGTGAAGGAAACTGGGGTTTATATCTTTTGATTTCGTTGACTTGGAAGCGTAAGTTTTTTAAACTACGAAGGGATCAAACACCTTATGTGACAAATCTGAGCTTAATACGTCGACCCGTTCCTGAGAAAAATGGGACTAAACAGTCAGACAGTCAGTCGGATAGCAAGCGCCAAGAAAAATCTTTTTTCGGTTGATATAATTAGAAGTTAACAACTTTCGCAGTTTTTCCTCTACTTGTACTGTGAAGTCTTGCTGCTTGTCAAATTTCATGATTCTACGTCAACGGGTTTTTAAACGAGTGCCTTGGCGAGCACCACAATATGGACGCAAATCGCCGTACCCTTTCATTGCATTTACTCAGAAGCTAACATCTCTTACACATCTTAGTATGTGACATAGATTTGGTCTTCATGCGTCGACCCGTTCCTGAGAAATAGGGTCCTTAACACTAGGACAGACACACACGCAGTCACCAAAGTGATTCTATAAGGGTTCAGTTTCTCCCGATTAAGGTACGGAACCCTAAAAATGGAAAGTGGAACGACAGTAGTAGTCGAATGTGGACAGCAAATAATAATAATAATAATAATAATAATAAAAATAATGACGAAAAGCGAAAATTGACGCGGGTGAGTGAAATCGAGAATTGCCAGGCTCAGGGGAATGACATGGAAGGACTAGGACGCTTAAACTAACATTTTTTTAACCTTGAACAACAACAACACAATTTTATTTTTATATATTTTCCTTGATAACAGACCCCCTTTGAAAAACAGGTAGAAAAATTGGAGACAATTTGCCTTTACGGACGCTCAAAATGGTGAGTAAGGCAGTCGTTAAATTACAATAATAATAACCTCCAACAAATTCAAGAAAAAAGACCTTAACAATATTGGCCTTTTTAAAATTTTTAAAGTAAACAGTTTTAAATAAACCAGCGAATTAAAAAATTAAAATAGTTCTAGATAAATTTCTACAAGTGAATTCACGTTCAAGACATTAGGCGGCCACCCAAAAGATAAATATTGACAAAGATAACTTAGAGACTACCCAAACGTTTACACCAAAAGGATTTACAATAAAACTTAGAAGAAGAATACAATATGTGTTAAACATTAAGGAGAAAAGTTTCCGTGCGAAGCCAGGTAATCAAAGGTTTCTTGGCCGACAGCAAATTTTCGTTTACAGGGCACGTCAGAGAACATAAGATTGAGCACGGACAAACAAGACGCGCGACTGCAAACGGACAGTAAGCCGCGCTAGGAAATGCTCGAGAGCCGAGCACACGGCCGCAAGTAAGGCAGGCCTACACGGCCAGAAGCCGTGACACCGAACACTCTCCAGCAACTTAGCAAGTGAAACTTCCTGGCAGGTTAAAACCGTGGGCCGGACCGAGACTCGAACTCGGGACCTTTGCCATTCGCGGGGAAGTGCTCTACCGGCTGAGATACCCAAGCACGATTCACGCCCCGTCCTCACAGCTTCAATTCTACCAGTAACTCGTCTCCTGCCTGCCAAACATCACAGAAACTTTTCCGCGAAACTTGCAGAACTAGCACTCCTGGATTGATGCTGTGAGCAGGGGTCGAGAGTCGTGCAGGGGTATTTCAGTCGACACTTGCCTGCGAAAGACAAAGATCCGGAGTTCGATTCTCGGTCCGATCCATAGTTTCAATCTGGCAGGAAATTTCATACCAGCGCACACTCCGCTGTGGAGTGAAAATCTCATTCTGGAATGTATTAAGTGCTGTTACGAACAAGAAAAACAAGTGTCTGACTGGATTATACAAGTAAAATTATGGTTTACACATGATTGCACTTACAGAGCGTCTCCGATAAGTTGGTACGCCCTAGGAAATAAACTTCGCTAACAGAAAACTACAGAAATGCAGCTGTAACTTCGTCCAGGGAGAAATATAATAAACTACCCGTCACTGTCTTACCAGTAGCCGGAGCTCACACCATGCTTAAAAGGGCTGGATAATAGTAATACCAGCGAGTCAAAAAAATGGTTCAAATGGCTCTGAGCACTATGGGACTTAACATCTGAGGTCATCAGTGCCCTAGAACTACTTAACTACTTAAACCCTAACTAACCTAGGGACATCACACTACATCCATGCCCGAGGCAGGATTCGAACCTGCGACCGCAGCGGTCGCGCGGTTCCAGACTGGAGCGCCTAGAACAGCTCGGCCACACCGACCGGCACCAGTGAGTCAAATAGCTTCTAATACATCATGAAAACACATATTAAAACTTAGTACAGCTTAAGAATTTTCAAACAAAAACAATTAAAAAGAAACTAGATAAGACACAGTCTCCTGATGTAGCTCAAAACGGTTCAAATGGCTCCAAGCACTATGGGACTTCATCAGTCCCCTACACTTAGAACTACTTAAACCTAACTAACCTAAGGACATCACACACATACATGCCCGAGGCAGGATTCGAACCTGCGACCGTAGCAGCCGCGTGGTTCCGGACTGAAGCGCCTAGAACCGCTCGGCCACCTCGGTCGGCCTGATGTAGCTATACGGGGAAACTCGGCACATTACATAACGATAACAACACTAACCTTGACAAATCGTTTTGAGAGAGAACGCTGGCGAGCACATGAAGACAAGTTACTTAACACACAGAGCAGTACACTAGTCCTAGAATTGCAGAACCAAATAATGTGTTCATGACGACTCAGTGAACATAAACACGATAATGTGCTCAAACAACTTGAGGAGCGGGAAATCGGTGCACAGAGCCGAACAACTAGTAACGCACAAGAGATCAGTGCCTTTTGTCCAATCCTGGAGAAGAAGATGAACGACGGCTTGGAAAAGGCGTCGGCCTGGTCCACACCGCGTGTCCGCTACTCCAAGTACTTCTGCCCCCCCCCCACCGCCGCCGACTCGCACTGTGCCGGAACAAGCCGCGCTCTTCGGACGCCTCTGTCGCTCTAAACGCGACTCTAGCTGCCGCTTTTGAAGACTACGCGAGGCAGAGATAACAGCGCAAGGCGGTAATCCGCGCTGGCTGGTGAGGCGCCAGCTACAAGTTATCGGTAGCGAAATGAGCCGCCACGGCTCAGTGAGTACTCTTTTACATCTACATACAAACTTTCCATACCACTTCAACTGGTATACGCATGCGTATTCAAATACAGAGATATGTAAACAGGCAGAATACGGCGTTGCGGTCGGTCTATATAAGACAACACGTGTCTGGCGCAGTTGTTAGATCGGTTACTGCTGCTACAGTGGCAGGCTATCAAAATTTAAGTGAGTTTGAACGGTGTATTATAGACGGTGCATGAGCGATGAGACACAGCATCTCCGAGGCAGCGTTGAAGTGGGGGTTTTCCCGTACCACCATTACACGAGTGTGCCGTGAACATCAGGAATCCGGTAAAACATCCAATCTCCGACATCTCTGTTGCTGGAGAGAGATCCTGCAAGAACAGGGCCACAAACGACTGAAGAGAATCGTTCGGGGTGACAGAAGTGTCAGCGTGCGAACCATTCAACGAAACATCATCGATATGGGTTTTCGGAGCCGAAAGCCCACTCGTGTTTACGCCTCGCCTGGGCCCGTCAACACCGACATTGGACTGTTGATGACTGGAAACATGTTGCCTGGTCGGACGAGTCTCGTTTCAAGTTGTATCGAGCGGATGGACGTGTACGGTTATAGAGACAACTTCATGAATCCGTGGATATGTATGTCAGAAAGGGACTGTTCAAGCTGGTGGAGGCTCTGTAATGGTGTGGGGTGTGTGCAGTTGGAGTGATATGGGATCCTTGATACGTCTAGACACGACTCTGTCAGTTGACACGTACGTAAGCATCCTGTCTGATCATGTGCATCCACTCACATCCATTGTGCATTCTGACGGACTTGAGCAATTCCAGAAGCACAATGCGACAGCCCACAAGTCCAGAATTCCTACAGAGTGGTTCCGGGAACACTCTTTTGAGGTTAAACAGTTCCGATGGCCACCAAACTCACCAGACATGAACATTATTAAGCATATCTGGGATGCCTTGCAACTTGCTGTTCAGAAGATATCTCCACCCCCTGGACAGCCCTGCAGGATTCCAGCACTACTTCAGACGTCGAGTCCATGCCACATCGTGTCGCTTCACTTCTGCATGCTCGCGGGGGCGTACACGATATTAGGCAGGTGTACCAGTTTCTTTGGCTCTATTGTGCAAATGGTGCGATTTCTTCCGGTTACAACCGATGTGGGTCCGACCACCAGCGCAGGATTGTAAGATCATGACGCTAAGTATGCACTCTCGTCTGTTCGCAGTCCATTACAGTGACCACACCACCGCGGCTTGGTGCACACTCAGACTGTGCTTTGGTGCAGTGCTTTTACGACCTTGTTTGTGGAAAATACGTGTTATATTTACGTGTGCAACACGACACACCATGATGCGGAGAATAAAAAGGCTTGCCACACGAAAACGTGACAAGCTTCCTATAGTAACTAATACACAAGTGATCCGGAAAAATCATGCACACCAAGTATAATGAAAAAATAAAACGGAAACCCACTGATGATGGCACAGTGCTGCTGAAACATGTTTGCGTACTTGGAAAAAACGGTGTTTTGCATAACTGGCGGACCTCTCATCCTACAATAAGGAAATAATATTTACTTTCTCTCAGTCAGAAATAAAGAAAATCGTGTTTCAGCATTTTTGGTAACTTAGCCCCAGTGCCAGTGAAATAGTGAATGAAAGGATATTTTTGATAAAAAAAATCATTATTGAAGAAGTACTGAAGTATTTTTAAAGCTATAAAAATTGGTTTTTGACTTCTCGGTTGCAAATAAAAAATACATGTTTCAGTGTTTTTGGAAATAGAGGATAAAATGTTTTATGAAACTACTTCGTTATGAAAATCTTTATAAAGCTAAATCTATGAAAATTCAAATTTGACTTCTCGGTTAGAAATTAAAAAATACGTTCATTACTCTTTTGGGAATTCAACCTCTATGGAGGTGCAATGAGGGATGAAATTTTTTTGGAAATATTTCATTAAGCAAGCATTTTTGGAACTAAATCTGTGAAAACTGGTATTTGGCCCCTCTGTTGGAAACGAAAGTAATACGCATTCCACTGATTTTGGAAATTTGACACCTAAGGGGGTGGCATGTCTTATGAAAATATTTCTCTGTGATAACGTTCATAGAGCAAAATATTTCAAAATTGGTGTTTGGCTTCCTGACTGGAAATGAAAAAGAAAAGAGTTTCATTGTTTTTGCAAATTCAGCCACTAGGGGAGTGAAATAGTCAGACTGATTCACCGACTCAACATCGCCCAGACCAAGCAGCCAAAGACGAAAATTTGAAATTTGGAGAAGGTGTGGAGTGGGGAGTGAAATAGGAGATGAAAGGCTTTTTGAAAATATTTGGCAATTCTGAAGCTCGAATTATGAAAACTGGTACATGGTTTCTCAGGCAGAAATGAAAGCATTGATGTTTCGGCATTTTTGGAAAGCTAACCACTAAGGCAGCACAGTTTTTTTTAATGAATCATTATTAAAGACCTACTAACGCATTTCTAAACCTAGATCTATGAAAACTGGTATTTGACTTTTCGGTTAGAAATAATAAAAAATTACGTATCCATTGTTATTGGAAATTCAACTATCAAAGGGAGTGAAATAGGGGATGAAAAGTTTTATGATATGAAGCTGAACCTATGAAAATTTGTATTTGGATTCTATGTTAGAAACAAGAAAATATTTGTTTCACTGTTTTTGGAAATTCAACTCCTAAGAGGGTGAAACAGAGGATGACAATTTTTAAGAAAATATTTCATTGTATTAAAATTTTTTTAAAGTAAATCTATGAAATTTGGCATTTCAGTTCTCAGTTAGATATAAAGAAATATGTGTTAAGGATAAAAGCTTCTGTACAAATATCTCCAGAAGAACACAATAGGGCATAATTAATAAAATCTTGGACTATCGGAATCACGCCGACCGAAGTGGCCGAGCGGTTCTAGGCGCTACAGTCTGGAACCGCGCGACCGCTACGGTCGCAGGTTCGAATCCTGCCTCGGGCATGGATGTGTGTGATGTCCTTAGGTTAGTTAGGTTGAAGTAGTTCTAAGTTCTAGGGGACTGATGACCTTAGAAGTTGAGTCCTATAGTGCTCAGAGCCATTTGAACCATTTGAACCAGAATCGTGTTTTGGTCAGAAGTAGGGCCTACATCCGGAAAAGACCATCCAAAGAGCGCGGTAAGTTTAGAAGGTGTTGCAAATTGTGAACAACACAAAAATTAGGTTAAAGAAAAACAAACAAACTCTATTCAGGCCGTACAGTCTACGTTAGCGAAGCATCGGGCGCTAAACTAGTTGTGTATTAAAAGCCAGAGTGCTGTTACAGTAGTTTAATGTATTACACAGCTCTACAAAATAAAATTTTTTTTTCGTTGCCAGGGAAGTTTGAACGAAAATGGGATATTGTTATGATACTCATTCCGAGTATATTTGTACTTTTTCCAAATTGGCTCTGGTTTTTGAGATATAGGTTATTTGTGGAAATGAGAGTTTCATGTGGATAATATCGACTGCAGGGTCCATATATGGTGTAATGTATTTGCTACCTGTTTTTTAATTAGTGATATTGTACTATCTTTATTAAACAATTGTGCTCAGGGAGTGCATCTGTGTGGTTGAGGATTACATCATGCAAACATCACACTGTCAGCATGTGTTCAGTCCTGTTGTGCGGTGCGTGTGTTGAAGATATTGAGGGTTGTGCAGATTTGAATTCGGCGGTACTCGACATTCATTTGCTGGCCGAGGTAATCCCCGCAACAGCCAATAGGTAGCGTTGAATGTAAACAAGAAAAATGGCGATGGTCGAAAGTCACACACATGTGCAGTGCAGCTTCAAGGAGATAGAACCTTTTCATCGCGACGTAGCAAATAAGAGGTGAGTATTCATTTCACACAAAACAAATAATGATGTTTGTTGGATGTGATTGACATGCAAATACAAGAAAGTTCTGCATAATATGTAGTATTTGTGCAATTTTGTTTTAGGAAAACATGAGTTCTTCACGCCGTCTTTGCGTGAACCATCCAGATGAGTTCTGCTACATTTGTGGTGAATACGTTCTTCAAAAGAACAGGAAGAATATCACTCCTTTTGTGAAGGAAGCGTATCTGGCATATTTCGGAATTAAACTTGGAGATCAAGACAAGGCGTGGGCACCCCATAAAGTTTGTAAATGCTGTGTGGAGTGCTTACGGCAGTGGACAAAACGAAAAAGGAAAAGCTTAAACTTCGGAGTGCCTATGGTATGGCGAGAGCAGAAGAACCATACAGATGATTGCTATTTTTGCATTGTTAATGTGAAAGGTTTTAATAGGTTCAAAAAACGAAAGTGGGAATATCCCGATTTGGAGTCAGCAAGAAGACCGGTGGTGCACAGCAACGATGTTCCTGTACCAACCTTCACAACATTACCCACGCTAACATCATCAGATGACGATGTGCACGGCGAGGAATGTACAAGTAGTGGTTCGGAATACGAAGGACGTGAGACACAACCCCAGCAGTTCGACCAGAAGGAGCTCAGTGACTTGATACGAGAACTCAATCTTTCAAAGCAAGCATCAGAACTCTTAGCATCCAGGCTTAAGGAAAAGAACTGTCTTCATCCAAGTGTTAAAATAACAGCTTACCGGACGAGAGAAGAAAACCTTCTTCCATACTTCAACCAAGAAGAGGTTATAGTGTATTGCAGCAATATACCTGGACTTTTACTTGAATTGGGGCTGCCGGAATATAGACCAGAGGACTGGCGTCTCTTCATAGACAGTTCCACTAGAAGTTTAAAATGTGTTCTCCTACACAATGGCAATCGTTACGCATCTATTCCAATTGCCCACTCAACAAAACTTTGTGAAGCATATGCTAACATCAAGATGGTTCTGCAGAAAATTCAGTATATGCAGCACCAGTGGTTGATTTGTGTTGATTTGAAAATGGTGAACTTCTTGCTTGGACAACAAAGTGGATACACAAAGCACCCATGTTTTATCTGCATGTGGGATAGTAGGGCAAAGCACGAACATTGGAAGCAGAAAACATGGCCTCCAAGGGAACATATGGCTGTTGGTGAAGCAAACATCATTAATGAACCTCTGGTTAGTAGGGACAAGATTGTTCTTCCACCATTACATATTTAAGTTAGGACTAATGAAGCAATTCACCAAACCTTCAGACAGAAATGGTAATTGCTTCACATACATCTGCAATACGTTCCCTCGACTCAGTAGTGAAAAACTTAAGGCAGGAATATTTGATGGTCCTCAAATTCGCAGGCTCATCAACGATACCAATTTTACAAGTGTCATGACTGTCACTGAAGCATCGGCCTGGAACAGTTTTGTCGCTGTTGTAAAATGTTTTTTGGGCAATCGTAAAGCTCCCAATTACGAGGAACTGGTCAAAAACATGCTCACTAACTTTCAAAACTTAGCAGCTAACATGAGCATAAAATTGCACTTCCTTCACAGCCACTTGGAACGATTTCCTCGTAATCTAGGTGATTTCAGTGAGGAACAAGGAGAGCGGTTCCATCAAGATATGAAAGGAATAGAGGAAAGATATAAAGGAAGATGGGACAGGCATATGATGGCAGATTATTGCTGGAATCTGCAACGTGACTGTTCTGAAGAGACCTATAAAAGGAAAGCGTGCAGGAAGCGGTTCGTCATGGACGGAAAATGATATACTTATAGAGAAACTTTTCAATTATGTTTTATACGTGGACAAATGCCTATCAGGTTTTCATAGAAGCTATTTATAAAGATTATTTTCTTTTTTCATTGTAGTTTGTAGCGCTCGAGTTCAGTATTAGCAATTTTTTCTAATTTTTTGAATAAATCATGCATTATCTCAAAAACTAGAGCCAAACTGCATAAATGGTTGCTATATTCGTCCTCAGCACCACTAACCCATCCTAAAGCCACTCAAATATCCTTGGCAAGAAAATGAGTGTTGACCAGTGTTATCATTCATCCCTACATCAGGTAACGACGACGGAGGTAGATAGCGATCACGCGCTCTTCTCTCCAAAGTAGGCACCAAACGCTTGATAACATTGCGATCTGGCTTCTGTGGTCACCATGGGACATGCGACAATTCGTTCACGTGCTTTTAAGACCAGTACTGGGTTATGCGAACTGTGTTAATCGGGACCTGTCGTCTTGCAACACAGCGTCGCAGCTGGAGAACAAACATGTACCATGGGCTGTGTCTGAACAGAGAAAATGGGGACGTAAGCCTTCTACATCTACATCTACATTTATACTCCGCAAGCCACCCAACGGTGTGTGGCGGAGTGCACTTTACGTGCCACTGTCATTACCTCCCTTCCCTGTTCCAGTCAGGTGTGATTCGCGGGAAGAACGACTGTCTGAAAGCCTCCGTGCGCGCTCGAATCTCTCTAATTTTACATTCGTGATCACCTCGGGAGGTATAAGTAGGGGGAAGCAATATATTCGATACCTCATCCAGAAACGCACCCTCTCGAAACCTGGACAGCAAGCTACACCGCGATGCAGAGCGCCTCTCTTGCAGAGTCTGCCACTTGAGTTTGCTAAACATCTCCGTAACGCTATCACGCTTACCAAATAACCCTCTGACGAAACGCGCCGCTCTTCTTTGGATCTTCTCTATCTCCTCCGTCAACCCGACCTGGTACGGATCCCACACTGATGAGCAATACTCAAGTATAGGTCGAACGAGTGGTTTGTAAGCCACCTCCTTTGTTGATGGACTACATGTTCTAATGACTCTCCCAATGGATCTCAACCTGGTACCCGCATTACCAAGAATTAATTTTATATGATCATTCCACTTCAAATCGTTCCGCACGCATACTCCCAGATATTTTACAGAAGTAACTGCTACCAGTGTTTGTTCCGCTATCATATAATCATACAATAAAGGATCCTTCTTTCTATGCATTCGCAATACGTTACATTTGTCTATGTTAAGGGTCAATTGCCACTCCCTGCGGCAAGTGCCTATCCGCTGCAGATCTTCCTGCATTTCGCTACAATTTTCTAATGCTGCAGCTTTTCTGTATACTACAGCATCATCCGCGAAAAGCCGCATGGAACTTCCGACACTATCTACTAGGTCTCTAAGGCGTTCGATACAGTTCCGCACTGTCGCCTGATACAGTAAGAGCCTACGGAATATCAGACCAGCTGTGTGGCTGGATTGAACAGTTTGAGTCTATGTGAACAACACTTGTTCGACCAAATGACTTTCTGTGTAATCCAGGTTTTACGGTTTTGTCACCGCATTTTCCTGTTCCGGGCATTTGCATCTCTGATTAGCAGTTCTGGACTTTCAGCTCGCTCTGTAATTCCCTCCTCACGGATCTCCCTTCGTGTAGTTTTTGTGCAGAAACGATTCGCGAGTGCGACATTGTGTTCTGCAGTGCCCTCCGTAGCTGCCCTCTTCATATTTTTTTCTTCACAATTCCCTCCAATGACTGTCTGTCGCGGTCACTCAACACAAAATTTAATCCACGTTGTGACGTAACGGATGATGTTTTTCCGTTGAAACAGCAAGCACCTCGGCTACATTTGTTATGTAAGCACCCAACTTACGAGCAGCACGTTCGGATGCACCTGGCTCCGACATAACGCACTCACGGCTACACAGGACACTGCTCTGGCCACGAATGACACTTGCAAGGCATTGAGGAGATCGCACAGGCGCCGTTCCCCGTCAAATACAGGGGGGCGCGCGAAATGTGTTACCAATTGTTTCTTTCACAATTTACGACGCACATAAGCTATCCCGCTGGGATCTCCACGGCATTACCAGCAACGCTTGGAAAAACAAATGAGTTACGAAATGACGCGTAATTCACGATACTGCCGCTAGGAGACTAGTAAGCAGCAATGGCTGACAATGGAAGACTGACGACACAGCAACGATCGGCAATTGTGTTACTTTTTCATGAAACGAAAAGCCTTGTTGTGACTCAGAGGCGTTTTCGACAACAGTTTAACACACGATGGGCCCCTGCAAGAAGACCATCCACAGGTTGTACGATAAATTTGTACAGGAAGGAACAGTATTGCAAGCGAAGCGACCTCGACCTAAGCCCGTTTGTTCGCCGGAGAATATTGAAGCGGTACGAGTTGCTGTACAGAGAAGTCCCGGGAAATCGTGTAGAAAGGCAGCAGTGCAAGTGGGAATATCCAGACGCTCCGTTCAACGCATTCTTAGAAGTGACCTCCATATGTACCCATACAAGATGACCTGTGCACAGAAGCTCACTGAAGAACACAAGCAGCAGAGACTACTGTTTGCTCAGTGGGCGAAGGATAGGGAAGAAATTCTCAACAACGTTTCGTTTTCAGACGAGGCACATTTTCATTTAGACGGTGTGGTTAACAAACAAAATGTACGCTTTGGGGCCACTGAAAACCTACAAGTGCTTCATCAACGACAACTATATGCTCCGAGGATTACAGCGTGGGCAGAAATTTCCAGTCACGGACTTATTGGACCCTTTTTCTTTGAAGAAACTGTGAACAGCGAGCGTTATTTGAGCATGCTTCGCAATAGCTTCATTCCACAGCTTCTTGCTACTGCCTTGCCCTTCAACACGCAGTGGTTCATGCAAGATGGAGCAAGGCCACATACTGCAAACACTGTGTTGGAGTTTTTACACGAGCATTTCGACACGCGGATCATTTCACTCAGGTTTGCAGGTCGCTTCAATGACGGACAAAATTGGCCCCCCAATGGTCCAGACCTCAATCCATGTGACTTTTTTCTTTGGGGGTACCTAAAGGAAAAAATTTTCCCGAAACGTCCACGCGATTTAATGGAGCTCAGGAGACCTATTCTTTAAGCTTGCAGTGAAATTACGGAAGACATGTGCCGTAGGGTAATCACTAACTTCAGTGTTCGTTTGAAGGAAGTTAGGAAACGAAATGGTGGACATATTGAGCATGTGCTGAGTTAGAACAAATCTTCATGGACGGCTCTTCATTGTAGTGTATGTTCCTTTCAGATTGTATTGACAATGAAGTTTATACTCAAAAACAAAATGGTAACACATTTCGTGCGCCACCCTGTACTGCAGTGCCACCTGCGCTTTTCTAACGTCAGCATTTACGCTCGAACATCATTTCTCGCCGTGTGTTCATATTTTTGTCCAACCCCTGTACGTGCTGTCATCTCCAGCACAGTCAGACTGGACATACTAGTGGGTCAGTTAGTCATCGTCCACTGGAATCAGAAACTAGACCAGAGTTCAAAGTTATATCTGTGATAAACTAAGAAGCTTTCCATGCATCTTCCTGGTTCGCACCGTGATAGAGCTGATCTGTTGGTGGTGAAAAAGTTCGTTGCGTTTTCCATAAGCTTAATAAACACAACAGATACACATAACACAGACTTTAGTCGTCAGTAATATATTCTCCTTCACTATTTAGGACAGTCTACCAACGCTTGCGGTACTTTTCGATTTCGCGACTGTAGAAATCACGAGGTTTTCAGACGAAGAACACGTCGAACCACGTTCGGAGCGCTTTCATCCGGTAAGGAAGTTCCTTGAAAGTTATTCGATAGAAAGCGGAAAAGGTGAATATCTGAGCGTGCAAGATCAGCCGAATAAGATGGGTGCGGAATCTACATCTACATCTACTTAGATACCCTGCAAGCCACGGTGTGGTGCACGGCGGAGGGTACCTTGTACGACTACTTCTCATTTCCTTTCCTGTTCCACTCGCAAACAGAGCGGTAGAAAAACGACTATCAATACTGATTCCGTATGAGGCCTAGTTTCTCGAATCTTAAGATCGTTATACTTATGCGCAATGTATGTTGGTGGGAGCAGAATCGTTCGGCAGTCAGCTTCAGACGCCGTTTGTCTAAATTTTCTATGTTTTTCGAAAAGAACGTCGTATTCCCTCCAGACATTCCCATCTGAGTTCCCGGGGCATACCCTAAACCTTATGCTCGGACCTTCGGCAACAATCTTCAGTGGGAAAACGTGTCAAACGCTTTCCGGAAATCTAGAACTATGGAATCTATATAATCTGCCTGTTGCCCTTCATCCATAGATCACAGTATATCGTGTGAGAAAAGGTCAAGCTGAGTTTCGAACGAGCGATTCTGTCTAAAATCATGCTGATTCGTGGAAATAAGCTTCTCAGTCTCAAGAAAGTTCACTACATTCTATCTAAGAATATGTTCACGGGTTCTGCAGCAAACCGAAGTTAGAGGTATTGGTCTGTAATTTTGCGGGTCCGTTCTTCTAGCCTTCCTACGTGCTGGAGTTGCTGGCGCTTTTTTCCAATTGCTTGGGACTTTGAGCTGGCCGAGACATTCGCGAAAAACTGCAAGCTACGTAAGGGGAGAATGCCGTGGGGTGAGTTTATTGTCAGTCTAGCAGACTGCGGGCAGGCGTTATCGTGGAGTAGCATCACTTCACGCAGTCTTCCAGGTGGTCGTGGATTGCGTAGACAGTAAATGTCAGCACAGATGGTTACAACTCTGGGAAGCAATTCGTAGTGCGCCCCACTGCTGCTGTTCCACTACATGCATAACATTGCAACGTATATGCAGCAGTCATGTAACGTAACTACAGCCAATATTGCCGACGTTCGTCTGGATCCGGTAAACAACCTGAGCCATCAGTAATCGAAATCTAACCTGCATAACACAGTGTACGTGTGGAATGAGTGTTAGTTTCACTGTCATTTAAGCCGTCAACAGATCGTTACATGAAAACTTAAAACTAGCATTTGGACAAGCTATCACACTGCGTCTTTGAATAAGAAATTTACAGGTGATACAGAATCTGACTTGTGCAAAGAAATTTACTGGGCTAGAGAAGATGCTGTTGTGTGTCTGTGTCCCTGTTCTGGCACTCACCTCTTTAGATGACTGCCTTTCTCCATGTGGTTTACAGCAATGCGCAGCAGCATTCAGCAGCAGCGTCTAAAGCTTATAGTTACTAAGAATAAATTTAATGAAAAGGAGTTTGCCTGGGTCCTGTTAACTACTAAATAACTTTTGAGAAGGGATTGCATTAATTAAGTCTATTTAAAACTTCAAAATTATCATGAACAAGTGTTAATAACGGCAATGGAAATTAACATATGTGTCACTAATGGCGGAGTGCCGGATTAACAAATTATTTCAATTCCAAAGTTACATTAACATTTAGTAACCACAGCATATCTTTTAGATGTGGAGAATAATAATTATTATTTGAAGGAGAAGCAGACTTCTTTCACTGACAAGCAAAACATGAGATTATTGCAAACTCAGACTAACAATCACGAGGCAATTGCTTTTGCGCTGTGCTTACGAATTTTACCTTGAATTGCATCTTCAAGCGTAGTTAAGCCATCCAGATCTCTCCTGGCTGTATGAGTGAAATCAGGCCTTGAGTGAGGTGAGATGTGCCGTCACCGACGTGAGGGCAGCGTGACACGTCTTCTGTCTCCAAGAACTTGTCCGACACCACTCTTCCAATCTCACAGACAGACCTCGTCTCATAACAGTGCTTAGAATCGCCCTCACATTGTTACTATCGATATCTGTGTGCTTAAACAATGCAAAGAATAGCGTTAAGTTGGATATATTGTTTTACGTAACGGAGAGTTCTGGCACACTCGTTACAACATTATCTTTTGTGGATGCGGGAAAGTCTTTGTACAGAAAGTTACTGTTAGCAGAAATACGCCGTTTCTCGTCACCAGTAACGATACACGATAGAATGTTCGGCATTGTGCACAAGTCTGTTGATGACGAGCAAGCAGGCCACCCGCTGATTTTTGTGATTTTGGCATAAAGCATGCGGTACCCATGCACCACATTTTTGCATCTTCCCCACCGCATGCAAATGTCACACAGTGGTGAAATGTTGACAATTCATTACATTAGACTACGCTGACAGACATCGATCACTGTGGATTACTGCGACTGACTGATCTTTATCAACGCCCGAAGTTCTTCCTGAACGTGAAGAGGCGTTAATGTCAAAACGATTCTCCTTAAAACGAGAAGACCATTTTCTTGATGGGCTCCGTCCGATGGCTTTACCCCCATGTTGCTGTCGTCTTTAGTTCAGAGACTGGTTTGATGCAGCTCTCCATGCTATTCTATCCCGTGCAAGCTTCTTGCACCCTACATCCTGCTGAATCTGTTTAGTGTATTCATCTCTTGGTCATTGACCCCATACAAGCCATAAGTGTTTCTGTCACCGCCTATTGAACTCAGTGAGAAGAATATGTCGGAATTGTTCCGATTTCTCCACTTGACACTCCATTTTCTTTTGTCCACAGCCCCCCTCGCTACCTCCAAATTACAAAATTACAATATGTAAAATCGAATAGCAACAATGAACTACATATAAAAATGACATTTGATAAATAAACGTATAGCAAAGGGAATACCAACGTACAAAACGAAAGGGCTACGAACTTTATATATCAGTCTAATACTTTTTGTGGGAAGGGCTTCTGATCCAGCCACATTTATGTTGGAACGCCAAGTTTATTTGGTGAACACAACAAGCTGTGGAATGTTGAGAATTGTGATGTTTCTGCGCTTAGCCCTAAGGCTGGTCTGCAACAGCGCAAAGTTTCTGTTGCTTGCCTACTGCCCTTTCCATTTCAGCACAACTACTGCATTCCTCATCAGCGACGACGTGAGATACCGGGTGATCAAAAAGTCAGTATAAATTTGAAAACTGAATAAATCACGGAATAATGTAGATAGAGAGGTGCAAATTGACACACATGCTTGGAATGACATGGGGTTTTATTAGAACCAAAAAAATACAAACGATGAAAAATTTTCCGACATATGGCGCTTCATCTGATCACAATAGCAATAATTAGCATAACAAAGAAAGACAAAGCAAAGATGATGTTCTTTACAGGAAATGCTCAATATGTCCACCATCATTCCTCAACAATACCTGTAGTCGAGGAGTACCGTTGTGAACAGCACTGTAAAGCATGTCCGGAGTTATGGTGAGGCATTGGCGTTGTCTTTCAGCATCCCTAGACGGAGGACATCGATCACGATAAACTAGCGACTTCAGGTAACCCCAAAGCCAATAATCCCACGGACTGAGGTCTGGGGACCTGGGAGGCCAAGCATGACGAAAGTGGCGGCTGAGCACACGATCATCACCAAACGACGCGCGCAAGAGATCTTTCACGCATCTAGCAATTTTTTTTTTTTTTTGGTTCTAATAAAACCCCATGTCATTCCAAGCATGTGTGTGAATTTGTACCTCTCTGTCTACATCATTCCTTGGTTTATTAAGTTTTCAAATTTGTACTGACGTTTTGATCACCCAGTACATTGTTATATCTAGAACTGTCCCTGTAGTCTTCTCTCTCTACCATCCCATCGGCTACAGTTTTTATCTGTGGTGCCTTACGTAATACGTGCGCAACTATGTACACAACATTCTGTAGCTTCAGTTCTTTATGTTACACTGACGGAAAAGGAAATGTCAGCGCTAAGAAGGAGTTGTGCAACATAAAGAAAACTGGTAGGGGTGTTTCTACATCTGAAAGACGGAGTCTACTCAGATTTCGCTCCGGTAGAATAAGTGTGGCGCTAGTAACGCCACTTTGAGGATACAAATCAGGTTTGCTTTACATACTTGCTCCAACGGCTGTGAGCGTTAGTTACCTTGAGACTGGACTTGGTGAGTTGATGCTAGTCAAGAATGCCTTTAACGCGACAATGACACCATTATCAACACCTTACTGAGTTTGGTCGGGGTCGCGTAAAACGGCAACGAGAAACTAGATGTTCCTTCTGCGATATTGCAGAAAGGCTTGGCAGGAATGTAGCCACTGTACATGATTGCTGGCACCGGTGGTCAGGGGAATGTACGATCGCAAGAAGACCGGGCTCCGGACCGCCACGTGGCACTAGCGACAGGGAAGATCACCCTGTTCCGTGTATGGCTCTGGTGCATCGTACTGCGTCTGCAGCAGCAATTTGAGCAGCAGCCGGCACCACAGTGACACAACGAGCTGTTACAAATCGGTTACTTCGAGGACAGCTCCGAGCCAGATGGCCCACGGCGTGCATTCCACTGACCCCAAGCCAGCGCCATTAGCGGCTTCAGTGGTGTCAAGCGAGTGGTCGTTGGAGGACGGGGTGGAGGTCTGTTGTGTTTCCTGATGAAATCTGTTTCTGTCTGGATATCAGTCTTGACCGTGTGTCGGTTAGAAGGAAGCCAGTTGAGGGCATGCAACCAACTTGTCTATGTACTAGATGCACCGGACCTACACCTGGAGTTATGGTCTGGAAGGCTACTTCACATGACTGCAGGACACTCCCGTGGTTATCCCGAGCACCCTGACTGCAAATTTGTGCGTCAGTCTGGTGATTCGCCCTGCTGTGCTACCATTCATGAACAGCATTCCAGCAGGTGTTTTCTACCAGGATAACACTCGCCCATATACCACTGTTCTGACCCAAAATGCTCTACAGAGTGTCGACATTGACATGTTACCTTGCCTGCTCGATCACCAGATCTGTCTCCAATCGAGGACATGTGGGACATCATCTGACAACAACTCCAGTGTCATCCACAACCAGCATTAATCATCCTGTTATTGACTGACCAAGTGCAACAGGCGTGGAACCCCATCCCACAAACCGACATCCGGCACCTGTACCTCATAATGCATGCACGTTTGCATGGTTTTTCATTCAACACACTGACAGTTACACCGGATATTAATGTTCACGTTTGGGTTGAGTCGGGCTGTCCGGGGGAAGAGGCCAAACAGCGAGGTCATCGGTCTCACTGCATTAGGGAAGGACGGGGAACGAAGTTGGCCGTGCCTTTTCAAAGGAACCATCCCGTTATTTGCCCGGAGCGATTTAGGGAAATCACGGGAAACCTAAATCAGGATGGCCGGACGCGGGGTTGAACCGTCGTCCTCCCGAATGCGTGTTCACGTTTGCAATGGATTATCTTGCGCTTGCGTTAATTTGTGATCTTGCAATGTTAATCATTTCAATATGTTATCTGGTCCAATATATTCCCACCGAGCGAGGTGGCGCAGTGGTTAGCACACTGGACTCGCATTCGGGAGGACGACGATTCAATCCCGTCTCCGGCCATCCTGATTTAGGTTTTCCGTGATTTCCCTAAATCGTTTCAGGCAAATGCCGGGATGGTTCCTTTGAAAGGGCACGGCCGATTTCCTTCCCAATCCTCCCCAAACCCGAGCTTGCGCTCCGTCTCTAATGACCTCGTTGTCGACGGTACGTTAAACACTAACCACCACCACCACGCCCAATATATTCCCGAAATTTTGTTATTCTACATTAATCATTTTTTGGTGTTGCGGATTCTTCGTCACTGTATTTTATGGGGACTCATTCACGTTGACTCCTTCAATGACATCTTCGCTCCGTTCTCTATCGATCTGGTCTCCAACAGTGTCATGTGCAGCCACATTTCAGTGGTTTCTAATCGCTGCAGTTCTGGCTTCCCACAGGACGCGTTTCCCAGCTACCGACTATCCGATGGTTAACTGCGCGTGGGAGGAATGAATGATTCATGGTTAGCCTGGTGAACGCTGATTTATCTCATTTTGTGGTCGTGGTCGTGTCACGAGATGTACACCAAGAAACGAAAACGTAAACTTCATCAGCCGGCCGTGTGGCCGAGCGGTTCTAGGCGCTACAGTCTGGAACCGCGCGACCGCTACGGTCGCAGGTTCGAATCCTGCCTCGGGCATGGATGTGTGTGACGTCCTTAGGTTAGTTAGGTTCGAGTAGTTCTAAGTTCTAGGGGACTGATGACCACAGATGTTAAGTCCCATAGTGCTCAGAGCCATCAATCGTAAACTCATCGGTACCGACCGACCACTGTGTCATCATCTGTCAGTGGTGTCATTCGACGCAGCAAGAAGGGGGGTGGGGGATGGGATGTGGTATTAACACACTGCTCTCCCGACTGTTGGCGTAACTTGGAGTCAGTACTATTCGCTGAAGTGGCTCCTCAATTGGACTCGAGAGGATGCACTCGGTTGAGGTCCTCCCACCAAGGAAGAATCCCTGGCAGTACCGGGAACCGAACTGGGTTCCTCCAGATGGCAGTCGGCCGTACTGACCACTCAGCTGCGGAGGAGGACACGAAATGTACACTACCTGATCAAAAAATTTGGACACATCTATGTGATACGGAATAGGCCACCAGATGTCATGAGAGGCAGACCTACCAGCCGAAACGGAAGTGGGGAGTATAGTCGGAAGAGAAACAGTAACAGCAGAGTGGAGAGGTCAGGAGAGCTGTCACTTCGAACACTGACTGTGATTGGGTACCACCGGAGTATCCATTATGTGCATTTCAACACTTCTAAAACTTCCTGAGTCGACTCTCGGCAACGAAAAGTCAAAGTGGAAAGGAACAACCACAGATGAACCAAGACCAGACAGACATCAGGCATTGACGCACAGAGACAGTCGAGCATTTTGGGGGGTGGCTGTAAAAAAGCGCAAGAAATCAGTGGAAGGAACCAGTTGTGAGATCCGATGCACTGCCATCAGTCCACAATCGATCTGGGTAACGAGTTGGAAAGAATGGGGTACAATGGTCAAGCAGACCATCACAAGCCATACATTCTGAAGTCAGTGCCGAGCAAAGGTTTAGATGGTGGAAAGAGCGAAGCCACTGGACAGTGGATGAATGGAAACGAGTGATCTGGACTTATCAGTCACTCTATACCCAGCAGCAATCCTATGGAAGGGTTTGGCGAATGCCTGGAGAACCTTAGCTCCTATCATGTGTAGCGCGAACAGTGAAGCGTGGAGGATGTGGTGATAGGCTGGGATGTGGGGTGGGTGGTGCGTTCCATGATTAGGCGGTGATCACCTTATTGCACTTAACAAAACGCTAAATGCGTAAGGAAGTGAACCAGTTTACAACATTGTGTACGGAATATTCAGTTCCCAAGAAATGCCACATGTAAAATCATCATAATTTTACAACTCGCATATTTTATTAAATATGACGTACTCCCACTATTAATTACTGAACGTTTTACAACATGATGGTTTTACATTTGGCATTTCGTGGGAAGCGAATATTTCTCTTAATTAATGGCCAATTTTGCGCTTGATGCCCTGCAAAATACGTTAATGAAATGATGCACTTGAACACGACATACAAGGCCGAAACCTGGGTCGTACTTAAATCAACAACAATATAGTCAAATGGCATTGTATTCATTTAAAAATTATTGTATGACTGTTCCTCAGCAACATCGGTACCTGTTTACTTTGTAAATGACTTCCTAATCACCTAAATGGTGGTCGTAGCTTTATATTGTGTATGTTAAATATGTCTTATTTGTGTGTAACAGCCTTCTGCAAATAAAAATATTTTTGCTTCTCTAGTTCGTCCAGACATGTCTCCTTCATAGCCGGCCGAAGTGGCCGTGCGGTTAAAGGCGCTGCAGTCTGGAACCGCAAGACCGCTACGGTCGCGGGTTCGAATCCTGCCTCGGGCATGGTTTGTGATGTCCTTAGGTTAGTTAGGTTTAACTAGTTCTAAGTTCTAGGGGACTAATGACCTCAGCAGTTGAGTCCCATAGTGCTCAGAGCCATTTGAACCATTTTTTTTCTTCTTCATATCTGTACTTGTTTCGTTTTGAACAAGTGCTCTGAGGGAATGTAGTGAGTGCACAAAAAAGAAGAACAATATTTTGTATTTTTCAAGGCTGGCACGCAGAAAGTGAAAGTGAATTTCATTCTTATTCTTCAATTATTCAACTCTCAAGCGGTGTACATATTCATCAAAAGAGTCAGCAAAAGAAGGAAAATGAGCGAGACAGACAATGTTAGCGACAGGGCTAGAGTCTGTTGAAACTAGGGTGGATGGCATTTCAGTTGTTCGCATCGTCTCTCTTTGAACCTACGAACACAGAAGCGCGAAATGTTAGGAGAGCTATGTGGTGTTTTACGACGACACAAAGCGGTTTATGTCTGACGCCCGTGGTACTGCCAGCGACAGATGAACTCTCTTGAAGATCGGACACTGTGACTAGAGATGAAGTCGTAAATAACTTCAGGCCCCGAGAAAGGACTGGCCTTTAACACTGATAGTGCCCCGAAGTACTTCAAGTTCTCTTCGTTACTTCCTTTAATGTTTTCACAGAAATTGTCTTTGTTGTCACTAAGTCATCCGTGTCAGGTTTAAATGCTGCTCGGGCACCATAGGAGGCGGATTCATATGGACTTTCAGGTGGCAAAAGTGCAGAGGTACTTTGGTAAACTCATAAAAGATCGCATATTAAGGTTAAGTGCAATGTAATTTTACATGTGTTTTGGAAACTACAGATTTTGCAGGAATATTTTCTAAGGAATTTGGTAAAAGGGGCCCATGGTTTCTGGTGGCCCGTTACAGAGCAATTGCATCTTACTTTGTTCCTTGAAGTTGAGGTCTCTGGATTCCCATTCTGCATGAAGGCAACAGGACTTCTGTGAAAAAGAAATAAATTTGTTTCCTCTTGCCGGCCGGTGTGGCCGTTCGGTTCTAGGCGCTTCAGTCTGGAACCGCGTGACCGCTACGGTCGCAGGTTCGAATCCTCCCTCGGGCATGGATGTGTGCGATGTCCTTAGGTTAGTTAGGTTTGCGTAGTTCTAAGTTCTAGTTGACTGATGACCACAGATGTTGTCCCATAGTGCTCAGAGCCATTTGAATCATTTGTTTCCTCTTGTTTTGATGCTGTCGATTTATTCTTGGCATGAAATATCCGGTGAGGCTATGCCCTTTGCTGGTGTTTAAACTCAGAATGCGATATATATAATCACTCATAAAATATTACAAGCTTTACGTAATAAACTATCACCAGTTGTGATCTTCCCAAGGTATTTGACTGTGCAGAGTGTTTAGAACAAACTGAAGTCTTATGGAATAGATGGCGTTGCACACAGCTGGTTTGAATCATACTTAACAAACGAAATGCAAACAGCTGTGCTGAACAATTCAGACAGTGTTGGAAGGGTAGAAAATTCCAGCGACTGGAGTGAAATCACAAACGAAGTTCCACAGGGTTCAATTTTGGGTCCACTCGTATTCTTTATACAAGTTAATGACCTTCCACTTAACGTTCAACAAGCATAATTGGTACTAAGGTAGGAGAAATGACAGCATCAGTCTAAATTTTACATCTGTTTAATGCAGATCGATTTAAGCTACTACGTAGCTGTCTTCAACGCATTTGTATCCAAGTTATTATGATTCATAGTAAATAAAATTACTCGTGGTACCACTTTGCCATTAGAGTTAACAAACAGTTAACAGTTTCACTGTTTGTTATGTATAATGGCAAGGCGGTACCATCAGCGATTTTGTTCACGATGAGTCACCATGACATGGGTATAATTATTGCACTGGAGATAGTTACACAGTAGCTGAAATCGATCTGCTTGAAACAGGTTTAAAGTTTACGACCAATGCTGCCCTTCCTGTCTTGGATCTCATTAATACGGTCGTGGAGCTTGCAGTTTCTTATGGAAACAAACTACAAACATTGATACTGTTAGCAGACGATACTAGTGTTATAACAAATCCTATTAGAGAGAAAGCAACAAAAGAGATACTTAACAATATTTTTCAAAGAATTACGAAGTAGTTTACTGTAAAGGGACTCACCCTGAATTTTGAAAACGCACACTGTATTCAGTTCTGTGCAACAAACAGAGTCAGCCGGCCGGGGTGGCCGAGCGGTTCTAGGCGCTTCAGTCTGGAACCGCGTGACCGCTACGGCTGCAGGTTCGAATCCTGCCTCGGGCATGGATGTGTGTGATGTCCTTAGGTTAGTTAGGTTTAAGTAGTTCTAAGTTCTAGGGGACTGATGACCTCAGATGTTAAGTCCCATAGCGCTCAGAGCCATTTTTTGGAACAAACAGAATCATACGAACAACTAATGTAACACATGAACATGAATCAGTAAATAGGGCAGAATGCTCCAAATTTCTGGTGTATTAGTGCGCTTGTCGGACAGTTAAGTTCAGCTACTTTTGCTCTTCGTATAATGGCTAGTCTTGGAGTAAGCGAATTAATCTCGTGGTATATTTTACGTATTTCCACTCAGTGTGGACTTATGGAATAATTGTCTGGAGTAGCTCACCTCTTAGAAAGAAATATTGGATTGAACAAAACCGAGCACTAAGAAATAATACGTCGTGTTCTCCCGAGGTTGTGATGTAGGTACCTCTTCAAAGAGCTAAGCATTTTAACTACGTCGCGTAATACGCACATTCACCAATGAAATTCGTCATAAATACCCACTGCAATCCGAGAGGAACAGCGATATCCACACCTACAACACTATAGGAAAATTATAAAAACCTTCACTGGTTGGAAAGGAGTTCAAATAAATGTTCCTGAACATTTGCCCAGTAACATAAAATGTGTGACAGGTAGCAAAGCAACTTTTCAATCTAATCCAAAATCAATTTTCCAGGTAAACTTGTATTGCTTGCAC
The DNA here is from genome assembly GCF_023898315.1 of Schistocerca nitens. Lineage (NCBI taxonomy): Eukaryota > Metazoa > Arthropoda > Insecta > Orthoptera > Acrididae > Schistocerca > Schistocerca nitens. The sequence continues at coordinate 209,114,082 of NC_064623.1, forward strand.
GAATTTCAAATTAAAAACTGGTTGCCGCAAAAGAAACGTGTGTAGCCCCATAAGTAGGCCTAAAAGAAATGCGTTCATTAATGTTAACGCTAACCATGTAGACATATAATGTAAAATGACTTGCTACAAATCATTTTGGTTAAAGCATTGTTAACTAATTGGGACTACAGAATTTCAGTTGGGTCATGATCTGTCGCATTTGAAATTAATAAAAGAAATTTGTATAGCGATCTTTTGTATCTGAATGAGGATAAAAGCTTCTTCACAATAAAATTATGTCGCCTAGCAGTAGACCATGCAACTGCGTCCGTCTGCACCATCAATCAAAATTCCATAGAATAATAAATTTGAATAACAAATTGTTTGTTTAAAATAAAATCTAAGTGAGATTTTTTGTTACATGTTACAACTGCTCCATGTGTGTCCCCTGCTGACTCTGCAGATATCAAGTGAACAAACAAATTCTTTCCGCGTTCGGTGCAACACGTCCCAATCAATCTGTTTAAAAGCACTTTTGATGCAGGCTCGCAGTTCTGGTAGTTTTGATGGCAGAGGACGTGTAAACTCTGAAAAAACACAAAAAACTCACATGGGAATAGGTCGAGAGATCGTGGAGGCCATAACACGCATTTCTGACTATAAATCCCATCATGACCGATTCATCGATTTCTCAGTTTACTGTTCAATAATTCACGAAAATCGTGATGGTAGGGGGATGGAGACGCAGTCTTGTTAGGAGATGAAGGCAACACTGCCGGTCTCTTGTTGTGGAATGAGCCAATCTTCCACCGTGTCCAGATACACGGGACCTGCAATGGCCTTTTCACAGAAATCAAAGAGACTATAGTAAACTGTAAAGTGTGTGACTGAACAGCACACACTAAGCACGTCGAATGTGCTGCACGATAGCGCGGGGATTCCCCGTTCCCCCGATTAGCGCAGTCCACCTGTTCACTGTGCCGTTCACAGAAAAGGTTGCTTCATCAGTGAAGATGAGTTTCTCACAAAATCCAAACTCTTTCACAAGCTGTTGCAGCTGAGCTGAGAAAATTCAAAGCGTCTGATTTCGCCGTCACGTCTGCCAGTTCACGAGAACACTGACGTGAATCATTGCGGAATAATGCGTTTAAAGGATCTTCATCAAACCCCGAAGATCCTCCTCAAAGCTGAGAGTCACTAATGTCAAAACGATCCTTCTTAAACGAAAAACCATTTTCTTGCCTTGTTTTGTCGAATAGCATTATCCCCATACACGCAGGAAGTGTTTCTCGCTACCTCCTCTGCTGTCAATCCTCTACTGAACTCCAACAAAAAAGTAGGTCGGAAATGTCCCGATTTCACCACTTGGCACTCTCGTTTTCTAGTGTGCACAGCTCTACACACTATCTCCAAATGACAATATGTGAACTCAAACAGCAGTGAACTACAAATGAAAAATGACAATCGATAAGCAAACCGCAGCAACCGGAATACTAACAAGCAAAACAAAAACGCTACCAACTTATGCCTCAACCTAGTAGCTGCACTAGAAGTGAAATTTAAAAAAGTTGGTGTTATTCAGCGGCTTCAAACGATAACTTGCGAACAAGAAGAAATTCCCTAAATTGTGCTCTATAACTCCCAGTCGGGCAAACAGTTTGATCTTTCGTGGCATTTAAATGTCATTGTTACTTGCATTCAGGAATGATTTCTGCCCCACCAGCGGATTCGAAATAAGTCGCTAGACCGAGAGCTACGCTTTCCTCTTCTGAATCATTCTTTATTTTTTCAGCACTGCGTACTATGTTTCATAAAATCAAAGTACAAATGTCTACTGAACCACCCTCTGCTGTTGATAACACTGTTGTGCAAAATTACTGCCGGCCGGTGTGGCCGAGCGGTTCTAGGCGCTTCAGTCCGGAACCGCGCGACCGCTACGGTCACAGGTTCGAATCCTGCCTCGGGCATGGGTGTGTGTGATATCCTTAGGTTAGTTAGGTTTAAGTAGTTCTAAGTTCTAGGGGACTGATGACCTCAGACTTTAAGTCCCATAGTGCTCAGAGCCATTTGAACCATTTGCAAAATTACTGCAAACAGACATCAGCCGTGTAAACAGACATCAGCCAGGAGATAATTGTTCTTTGCAACAAACTATTGTGACAGACAGCTGCATGTATTGAGCAGAAAGCGAACTAACGAATGAAGGTACTTTTTTTTTTGGAAAGAACAATTTTTTTAAATGGAGTACTTGTAAATGCAAACTTACCAGGATGAGCTATCTTTTTTTTTGCAACAAACGCTTCTTTTGACTCTTTTTAACCGCTCGCAGTACTGCCTAGGAGTAATTTCGAAAGCAGACCACGAAATTTTGGAAGCACTGTAATCTAACTCACACGTAACGTAGAAAGGAATGAAAATAATTGGGGCAGAGAGTCATGTGCTTGTACTACGTGACTAAGAAAACGCAAGAGCCATTTGTAGACTTTCTAGCGCGCTACGTCGACTTATAAAGATGCGAATTGGTCATTATTATGCTTCGATCGTATCGTGTCCGCTCGAGTCCACTTTCCTGTCCGATTTGGCCCGTCACCGATGGATTCGAAAAACGGCGATAAAGACGAATGTGATGTTGTTGCAGTGCAGGGCGGCGAGTAGGAACTGAGTTAATGACAGGTTAAAATGCTGTCGAGGCGGAGAGGCCACTACTGGTTATGCGGCACGTGCTAAAGCAGTCGGATTTAATTCCGAAGTAGCCGTCAGAGTTTCGTTCGGGCTTGTTTGCACAGATTCTGTAATTTATATTTTTATTTTATGAAGTTAGTCTTTCTTCTTGTATAACGATGTCGCTGTCATTCGGCCGTTAATGGCTAATAGAGAAAGGACCGCATCGCGTTATTGCTCGCCGCCTTATATAAGAAAGATTGCGAAAGTGGAGTAATAGCTTCTCTGATTCCGGTTCGCAATGCAAATTTCTACTCTCGCCCTCGCTCTTGACATAAGAAGCGAGCAACAAGTAGCAACACAAGAAGCTTTCATCATCCTAGGGAGTTGACGTACGGCTCAATAGAAGACATGCGCGGAAAAACGGGTTAATCCTCACATGTAAAAGCTTAGAGATAAGTGTTGTCGTCTGTTGCTGGGTGTGGGAACTATCAAAATTGACGTTGGTCTCTCCCCTAAGCGATGGCAACACTTATCTCTAAGCTTTCACATATGAGGGTTAGCCGGTTTTCCGCGCATCTCTTTAAAAGTTTCAGGGCCAGACAATTAAGTGCAAGTATAATAAACGCAAGTGGGGGTTTTGCACTGACAGTGCTTGTGACTGGGTTGATATACAAAAAAATGAGCCACAGTGTAAATGACCGCCCTAACAACCGATTCCCTATTGGTGTTAAAGAGCCTACACGAAGAGCATCCGACAAGGTGCTCCATTGGATTGAGTCTTACGACATTCGTCTGTAGTGTGGGCCGTCAAATGTGCATGTAGTATAAGTACACTGTACAACGCACTTAAAGGGTCACTTTTTTGAAACACAGTCATTTTCTCACATTGCGATGCAGAATTTCGAAATTTAGCTCTACGATGTCTACAACCTTCCTCTGTAATATTTAACAGAGAAATTCGCCAAACAGCGGTGATCGTTGAGAAGTTATTTCATTTCATTTTTGCTACCAGTTTCGGCAATTCTGTATGCCATCTCGAAGCCCCATATGCAACCCTAAAAACCTATCAATAGTGGCACACTGGGGCCATCTGTTTCTTGATGTCGTGAACTGTCAAGTGCTTCCTTCGAAGAGTCGACATGTCCTACACACATCTTACTCCATCCCAGTATAAAATTCGAAGCGTCATATCTCTCTCTGCACAAGACTGCACTCCACTCGCAAGCAAAGTTTCTACTAACAGTCTCTTGCAGCGCAACATCTTTGGCAGAGATGTTGTCCGCTATTATTCAGCCGCTACTTTTCCACGTGACACACTAAATATAGGGTTATTACAAATGATTGAAGCGATTTCACAGCTCTACAATAACTTTATTATTTGAAATATTTTCACAATGCTTTGCACACACATACAAAAACTCAAAAAGTTTTTTTAGGCATTCACAAATGTTCGATATGTGCCCCTCTAGTGATTCGGCAGACATCAAGCCGATAATCAAGTTCCTCCCACACTCGGCGCAGCATATCCCCATCAATGAGTTCGAAAGCATCGTTGATGCGAGCTCGCAGTTGTGGTACGTTTCTTGGTAGAGGAGGTTTAAACACTGAATCTTCCACATAACCCCACAGAAAGAAATCGCATGGGGTTAAGTCGGGCGAGCGTGGAGGCCATGACATGAATTGCTGATCGTGATCTCCACCACGACCGATCCATCGGTTTTTCAATCTCCTGTTTAAGAAATGCCGAACATCATGATGGAAGTGCGGTGGAGCACCATCCTGTTGAAAGATGAAGTCGGCGCTGTCGGTCTCCAGTTGTGGCATGAGCCAATTTTCCAGCATGTCCAGATACACGTGTCCTGTAACGTTTTTTTTTCGCAGAAGAAAAAGGGGCCGTAAACTTTAAACCGTGAGATTGCACAAAACACGTTAACTTTTGGTGAATTGCGAATTTGCTGCACGAATGCGTGAGGATTCTCTACCGCCCAGATTCGCACATTGTGTCTGTTCACTTCACCATTAAGAAAAAATGTTGCTTCATCACTGAAAACAAGTTTCGCACTGAACGCATCCTCTTCCATGAGCTGTTGAAACCGCGCCGAAAATTCAAAGCGTTTGACTTTGTCATCGGGTGTCAGGGCTTGTAGCAATTGTAAACGGTAAGGCTTCTGCTTTAGCCTTTTCCGTAAGATTTTCCAAACCGTCGGCTGTGGTACGTTTAGCTCCCTGCTTGCTTTATTCGTCGACTTCCGCGGGCTACGCGTGAAACTTGCCCGCACGCGTTCAACCGTTTCTTCGCTCACTGCAGGCCGACCCGTTGATTTCCCCTTACAGAGGCATCCAGAAGCTTTAAACTGCGCATACCATCGCCGAATGAAGTTAGCAGTTGGTGGATCTTTGTTGAACTTCGTCCTGAAGTGTCGTTGCACTGTTATGACTGACTGATGTGAGTGCATTTCAAGCACGACATACGCTTTCTCGGCTCCTGTCGCCATTTTGTCTCACTGCACTCTCGAGCGCTCTGGCGGCAGAAACCTGAAGTGCGGCTTCAGCCGAACAAAACTTTATGAGTTTTTCTACGTATCTGTAGTGTGTTGTGACCATATGTCAATGAATGGAGCTACAGTGAATTTATGAAATCGCTTCAATCATTTGTAATAGCCCTGTATTACCAAATTAAAATTTTTTGTATAAAACAAAACGCTTACAGTGTGAAGCCTTCGGAGTATAGCGCGAGCGTTACTTTTGATCTGGTATATGGGATGAAACTGCTATGGACCGTTTAAAACCATTTGACGAAATTTGAAAGTGGTCCGAAGCAGCAGAGGGTGTGTATGCTTTTCCAGCCCTCCTTTTTCGCGCCCTGCTGCAGCACGATCACGGAGGGGTGAGACTTTGACACGTGCGTGAATAATCCGGCATCACGCTCGGTGCCACCCATGCACCTTTAATCAGCTCTTAGAATGCCCCTGACATGCTTTCACCTACGACTAAGCACCGATGCGACAGGCAATAATTTTGACATCCGTCAGATTTCGCGTGGGGCCAGAAGGTACTGAAGCAGCCCTTTGTCGACACACATCTAACGTTGTATCGATAGAGTGTCGGCTGCGAGACTTGTGTAAACGAACGTCCTAATGGAAGGGTCGTTCCATTGCTTCCCTCTACGCCGTCTACTGATGCCTTTTCGTGACGATTCTAAGCGGCGGTGCGTCTGCAAGATTTCAACGCCGCGCTTCTGGCGTTCAGCGCAGAGGCGTGAAGAGAAGGGCGGGCAGAGTGGATGAAATTTCTTATCAACTTAATATCATCAACCCACCTAACAGCTCACATCAACTGCTGACCTCTGGTCTTTTTTGCGTGTGTCGACATCTTGCTGTTTGAAGTGTCGCTGACCCTGAGGGTGATATCGCAGGGCACCACGTTATTCCACCATTAGAAAGGAAGGTTGTACACAGCTTCGAGCCAAATTTCGCGTTGTTATCGGATAAAATAACGGGTTTCAAAAAGTGATCCTTAAATTGTTTGCACAATGTAGTTATACTGGGTGATCAAAAAGTCAGTATAAATTTGAAAACTGAATAAACCACGGAATAATGTAGATAGAGAGGCAAAAATTGACACACACGCTTGGAATGACATGGGGTTTTATTAGAACAAAAAAAAAAAACCTTATTGCTAGACGCGTGAAAGATCTCTTGTGCGCGTCGTTAGGTGATGATCGTGTGCTCAGCCGCCACTTTCGTCATGCTTGGCCTCCCAGGTCCCCAGACCTCAGTCCGTGCGATTATTGGCTTTGGGGTTACCTGAAGTCGCAAGTGTATCGTGATCGATGTCCTCCGTCTAGGGATGCTGAAAGACAACATCCGACGCCAATGCCTCACCATAACTCCGGACATGCTTTACAGTGCTGTTCACAACAATATTCCTCGACTACAGCTATTGTTGAGGAATGATGGTGGACATATTGAGCATTTCCTGTAAAGAACATCCTCTTTGCTTTGTCTTACTTTGTAATGCTAATTATTGCTATTCTGATCAGTTGAAGCGCCATCTGTCGGACATTTTTTGAACTTTTGAATTTTTTTTGTTCTAATAAAACCTCATGTCATTCCAAGCATGTCTGTCAATTTGTACCTCTCTGTCTACATTATTCCGTGGTTTATTCAGTTTTCAAATTTATACTGACTTTTTGATCACCCAGTACATACATAATTTGACTTACACGTGTAAAACAATTTGCTGTTGAAACCAATGTACATGATAATAATAATGTTCCAGTTCTAGATTTTAATTTGAGAAGTGTTGCTCACAGTTCACTACACAGTATCAGGTTCAGTGACAGGATGTCAGCTATTAACTGCAGAAGCCGTTAGCAGATCAAAACTGTTGCCATACCCGAAACTGTAGGAAGTGTAGAGGAATCTGAAGCGCACCCTTTTCGTTTGGCTTATGTACCATGTGGTGAAGTAGGATCCCTTCTGTGTGCTGCGCGAGCGAGGAAACTAACTTGATCCTCTACTAATTGTCCTTAACACTAAGAAACGGGGCTAACAGATTATTTTTGTCAGCCAATGCACGAGTTGATACAAAGGCAGTCTCTACGTCATCAGGAGTCAGCAAGGGACCGTACTATTGGCACTTAACAAATTATTTCCTCCCGCCAAACTGACTACACACATGGCTACAAGTAAGAAAGAGGGGGGGGGGGGTACCGTACACCGATAACCATAATAACAACCCCTGCCAGTATGATTATTTGAATCCAGTAGTTTTTGTAGTATTAAATTACAGTGCAATGAACACCCTTAGCTGCTTACAGGCGTTGACATACGTCAACGGAGACAGATGAAAATGTGTGCCCCGACCGGGACTCGAACCCGGGATCTCTTGCTTACATGGCAGACGCTCTATCCATCTTTTTCTTTCTTTTTTTTTTTTTAAATCTCGTTTTGTTCGTTGCATCTGCTCGGGGCGGACGTCGTAAGACATCCATTTATATTCGTTGTTGATCGATTGACTCAGTTTTTTTATTACAGAGGGCACGTAACCATCTTTACCGAACACGCTGAGCTACCGTGCCGGCAACGACTGCAGGGATTTATCTCTTGCACGCCTCTCGCGAAACCCACATTCTCAACGTATTGTCCCGCACTACATTCGTAGTGCCCCCGCCCATTATACTCATTACTTGCGGCGCGTTGCCGATCTCCGTAAGAGTTCGAGCACTGTTTGAGCATTCGCACAGAAGAAGACGATGGTTAAGTGGCCGGTGAGCCTTAACTAAATATATATAGATACTAAGATGGTATCTGTTATTTCGGACATGTCCGAAAGTAGAGATACCATCTTAGTATATATATTTGTAGTGTTATCCAGAGATCCTGGTGCCACATCGAAGTCGGCAACGCACATCGAACCACACACGTTAACGAGGTCTCGCTACTATCCACAATGAGGAATGGTAGGCGCTTCTGAAAACCACGCCTTTCTCTCTCCACTGCAGCTCCTGCTCTCGGGAGACAGTACAGAGCCAAGCATGGAACTACTCTGTCCCAGTTCGTGACCTCAACTGAAGCATTCAGGACCACTGAATAAGACTAAAGAGTTACTCAAGAGTCACACAGAAATGAACTTTTGTAAATGTTGAACGATCCCTTAATTAGTGTCTCAAGGAATGTTTTAACAGTCAGTGACAGTTGTAAATAATCAAACACTCCTGTGGCAAAGAATTGTATCACGTTAACTAAATCTTTTTATGCATTCATTTACCAAACTGAACTGATATTTCATATGTTGTAGTTACAACGAGCCATCTCCCAGAGTAATCAAATGACCCACCACAACTCTTTTTTTAATTATGAAACAGAAGTGTTCACCTTCAAAATATTTTGCTGTCTCTCTAAAATGTTCTTTTGTAAGATTCCAAGATAATTTATCGATACTTGAAGCCATAAATTTAAATGTTTTTAAAAATCTTAAAGTTAATCCATCTTCAACATGTCTACTAGAAGAAATATATTTTGTTCATTATTTGTAATTGTGTCACTATCTTTATTATCAGTTGCTAATTCTTTGATAAACAAATGAACATCATAATTTGTTAAATTATGAATATAAACTGGAATAAATTTAGGATTTTGGTAATTAAGATTGCAATCTTCATGTGCAACTGCACAGTATTTTCCTGTTAAATGACAATGATCTCTTACTTTCTTTTCACCAAAAGTAAATTCTTTTTCACAAATATGAAAAGTTCCTGGATTTTCAAAATTGATTAAATCTTCTTGGGTCATTTTCATTGGAATATTTCATTCATATATTCTGGCAATTTCTCTTGATTCTTCTTTTAACATTTCAACAAGTATTTTTGCTGCATCTTTACCTGTATAAGTAATTGGATTTCTATAATTTCTATTAGAATTTTTTATACATTAACTAAATGAAACTGGTAAACGTTTTTGATATTTGTTAATGTAAGATAGTTCAGGATTTGGCTGTTAAGTTTGAATATCTTTTAATAAGCATTCGAGATCTGCATAAATTACAAAAGGTACACACAATGAATTATTATAATTTTTAAATTCAATTTTTTGGCCTTTTATTCTTTATGTTATTTACAATCGTTTTCCTGAATGTCTACTTTTTATTGCGACTAAAAATATCTTGAATATCAATCACAAAGATAAACTTTGTGTTTAGTTGCTTTTGATTTACAATATAGATAAATATTTTATCCAACAATAATGTCAATTATTTTCTTCTCAAATTATAAGATGATTAACATGGTTTTCTTCCTTTTTTGTGTGTAGCAATGAGGACATAAACAATATTTTCTTGTTCATGGTTTTTGTATGTGTAAACATTAATTGAACTATTTGATTTCTTTTCAAATTTTGGAATATCTGTTAACTGAACAGGAACATTAATTTTCTCTTTTTCAAAAATTTCATCCGATTCTAAACTAATATTTTTACATTTAGTAACTCTTCCTGCCTCAGGTTCTACTGGATATAATGCTGATTGTATTGAATAAAGAAGACTTTTTGATCTGTGCTTTGTACATTAATTACTGCTTTTTTACCTGTAATTAATTTTGGTAAATCAATGCAAGAAGAATTAAAAATACGATTGTGTATATTAGTATTTCATTTTAAACTTTCTATGTAATGTAAAGCCTAACCAAGTTTTTTCCTTGCATTTCTTCTATTTCAGATGATAGTTTATTCATTGATTTTTTATAATAATCCTCTTAATCTGCGGTTGTTAATAAAACTTGATTATCATTTTAAAATTAAATTCTTGTATTTCTTCTTGTCTTTTACAATTACAATAAAATTTCACATTAACTGTAATTGCTCTTCTTTGTATTGAAGTATTCTTTAATTTGATAATTATTTCTTCTTTAATTTGATTTGAAAATCTTGTGGTTCAACAATATTATCATTATTAATTCCATAAATTATTATTATTGATTTAAAAACAGAACATTTTGTATAAATCCATTTAGGTGATTTGAAAGAAAACTTTATCATCCAGAAAATTGCAACCTACTAAATTTTTCATATACTTTGTTTAATTTCTTGATATTTAACTGCTAGAAAATTTTTACACAATTTCATTATTATTATTATTATTATTATTAACATTTTTCATTTTACAGATTTTACCAAGTTCACAAAAGGATTTTTTACTCAAATGGTTATCTTTATTAATTTTGATAAGCTCAGTTATTTGACTTTTTCTAAGTTTAGAATATTTTTTTATTTTTTTCATTTTACAGATTTGATGAAGTTATTATAAAGATTTTCTATTCATTTTATTATCATTGTTGTTAATACTGTCAACAGGATTTACAATAAGATTGATAATTTTTCTTTATTAAGTTTGGAATAATTCTTCAAATTTTCCCTTTTAGCAATTGATCGAAGTTCTTTTAAAATTTTTTATTTTAGTTTCCTCTTCTTTATTTCTTTATGCATCAATAAATTCCAATAGATCTTCTCTAGATACATTTGAATAACCATTTCATTTACAATAATTTTCTAAATCTTTATAACTCAATCCACACTTCCCTTTACTATAATTTTCTAAGTTCTTAAATAGTTCTGCTTTGTTTGCCTTTTTTGTTTTTGTTCTATTTATATTTTTTCAATTTTTATTAAAACGTTTTCAGTTAAAATGTACCTTTGAGATTTTTTGGTTCTTATTTATAAAGAATAAAACTTATTAGATGTTAAATGAGAAAATGAGAATTTGCTTTTTTTTCATTGCAGGCAAATGTGTTTTGATGATTCTTATTTATAAAGCATAAAATGTATTAGATTTGAAAATTTTTAATTGGGGAAATTTAAATTTGTTTTTTTTTAATATATAGGCAAATGAGATTGTTAGGTTCTTATTTATAAAGAATAAAATTCCAGGTTTGCAACCTGGAATTTTTACTCGAAAATGTGCTTTGTGTCAGAAACCCCACGAATATACTACTAATGACTAACTAGTAGTGACGCATGGTACCCTCAGCCACTCACCTTTCGGTGGTTTGCGGAGTATCTATGTAGATGTATGTGCGGTTGTAGATTCGATGATAGTCTGGCAACCAGTGTTGTGAGGTCTTTAGCATTACACAGAGTGCACCACATGCAGCTGGGCTTTGAAGAAAAGCAACTCTGCCCCATGAGTTTAAACGCATACAAGGCAATCCGGAACTCCCTACTTATAAAGATGGGGTTATCCAAGGAAGAAACTAGCTTCAGTCAAGGAAACCATCCAGGAATACAGCCACGGCACTGCACATATCTCAGTTCGACCTACCAGATGCTTGGGAACGAGACTGGACAGGCGCTTACCCTTCACATTGTCATAACTTACCCTGCAGGAGAATGAAATCCTTTGCCTTTGACTAATCACACAGAACGTGGACAATGTTTGACAGAATATGTACCAACCGTCACAGAAGCATGGACTCTCTGCAGAGATGTGAGTAAGAAGGCTCCATCTCCTACCTGTAACTGCCAGTTGCTTCTGCAACTACACCTGATGACGTACCTTCAGCAACCTAAGGACATGCAAAGAAAACAGATGAGGCATACCGCTCTCTGCGATTTTGAAATATATATGTTGTTTGCAACGATAATGTAGGAAAAGTGGTATCTCTACTGAGGGCAGAAAGAACTTAATGTGAGATATTTCAACTCCAATTGCACAGTGCAGTTCGACTGTAAAGATATCAGCACTCTAAAATAATGTCAAGGCATCACGAATAAGTTTTGAAATTTTTGATTAATAAAACACGTTTATTTATTTATCATGGTTTTTAAGCACAATACCAAATGCCAATTATAACATGTGTAATTTACAAACAGTCATCTAAAATTTTAATGTAATCAATTGTGTCGTTCATCGCCGCCAGGAAATCGTCAAAAAAACCACGAAAGGTCCTTATGAGACATTTTTTAACTGTGTGACGAACGGTTCCCAATTGGAGTTGAAATATCTCACGTAAAGTTCTTTCTGCCCTCAGTAGAGATACCAGTTTTCCTACACTATTGTTGCAAACAACATATATATATATATATATATATATATATATATATATATATATATATATATATATATATATATATCAAAATCCCGGAGAGCGGTATGCCTCGTCGGTTTTCTTTACATGTCCTTAAATTGCTGAAGGTCTGTCAGCAGATGTAGTTGCAGAAGCAACTGGCAGCTCATCACAATTTTATAAGACGTGGTTACTTTGTGTCTTTGAATTTTCAGATTTCTAAGTAGAAAGGTTAAGTTAAAAGACCTAGCCAAGCATGCCAACTGCATGTAACTTGGCTACAAGCTTGTTTTCTTAAATGTTATTAATGTTAGTTCAGATGCTTATCACATCTGCTCATGTATTTCAATCAAGTGACTACTTATGCCCACTATCAATACATTGCGCAAAGTACAGTACTACTGTTCCTCTGTTGTTCTATTCTCTTAAAAAGTGCAGTCATATATTACTTTATTTTACAGGTCCTTCTTGGTCACATAAATTTTTTTACATTTCACTATGATCGGTTTCGGCTACTACCATCTTCATAACATAAAATGTTCTCGTCTAGAATCAACGTCAAACTAAACATGTAGGTACATAGTAAGTGCACATACTATGTACCTACATATTTAGTTTGACGTTGATACTACATCAGAATATTTTATGATCTGAAGATGGCAGTAGCCGAAACCGGTCATAGCGTAATGTAAAAAAAATTATTTGATCAAGACGGACCTGTAAAATGAAGCGCCAGAAATAAGATCACCTACTCATTTTCAGACTTTATGTCTTCAATTGACAGTCATATATCGTTATTATATAATTTCATGGCTCTAAATTTTAATATATGGAATAAAAATAGGCACCAGTCGTGGAAAAAAAGTAAATAATCACACAGCCTCAGTCATACTTAAATCAGGTGGTGTACTTGGTTCAGTGGGTGGAAAGTGGAAAAATGTGTTGTCTGCAAAGGGAATTGCTTATAAAACCACTCGTGAGACTCATCCTCAAAGGCTGCGAAAGTATTGTGACGCATACCAGATACGACTAACAGGTGATACTGACGTATTCAAAGAAGGGCAGCACGAATACCCACAGGCTTAAATGAGTCACGGGAGCACGTCATGGATTTCTTGATGTGTTTAAAATCCTGAATTGGCAGGCGGTTGAAGCTAGACGCCAACTACATATATACACTCCTGGAAATGGAAAAAAGAACACATTGACACCGGTGTGTCAGACCCACCATACTTGCTCCGGACACTGCGAGAGGGCTGTACAAGCAATGATCACACGCACGGCACAGCGGACACACCAGGAACCGCGGTGTTGGCCGTCGAATGGCGCTAGCTGCGCAGCATTTGTGCACCGCCGCCGTCAGTGTCAGCCAGTTTGTCGTGGCATACGGAGCTCCATCGCAGTCTTTAACACTGGTAGCATGCCGCGACAGCGTGGACGTGAACCGTATGTGCAGTTGACGGACTTTGAGCGAGGGCGTATAGTGGGCATGCGGGAGGCCGGGTGGACGTACCGCCGAATTGCTCAACACGTAGGGCGTGAGGTCTCCACAGTACATCGATGTTGTCGCCAGTGGTCGGCGGAAGGTGCACGTGCCCGTCGACCTGGGACCGGACCGCAACGACGCACGGATGCACGCCAAGACCGTAGGATCCTACGCAGTGCCGTAGGGGACCGCACCGCCAATTCCCAGCAAATTTGGGACACTGTTGCTCCTGGGGTATCGGCGAGGACCATTCGCAACCGTCTCCATGAAGCTGGGCTACGGTCCCGCACACCGTTAGGCCGTCTTCCGCTGACGCCCCAACATCGTGCAGCCCGCCTCCAGTGGTGTCGCGACAGGCGTGAATGGAGGGACGAATGGAGACGTGTCGTCTTCAGCGATGAGAGTCGCTTCTGCCTTGGTGCCAATGATGGTCGTATGCGTGTTTGGCGCCGTGCAGGTGAGCGCCACAATCAGTACTGCATACGACCGAGGCACACAGGGCCAACACCCGGCATCATGGTGTGGGGAGCGATCTCCTACACTGGCCGTACACCACTGGTGATCGTCGAGGGGACACTGAATAGTGCACGGTACATCCAAACCGTCATCGAACCCATCGTTCTACCATTCCTAGACCGGCAAGGGAACTTGCTGTTCCAACAGGACAATGCACGTCCGCATGTATCCCGTGCAACCCGACGTGCTCTAGAAGGTGTAAGTCAACTACCCTGGCCAGCAAGATCTCCGGATCTGTCCCCCATTGAGCATGTTTGGGACTGGATGAAGCGTCGTCTCACGCGGTCTGCACGTCCAGCACGAACGCTGGTCCAACTGAGGCGCCAGGTGGAAATGGCATGGCAAGCCGTTCCACAGGACTACATCCAGCATCTCTACGATCGTCTCCATGGGAGAATAGCAGCCTGCATTGCTCCGAAAGGTGGATATACACTGTACTAGTGCCGACATTGTGCATGCTCTGTTGCCTGTGTCTATGTGCCTGTGGTTCTGTCAGTGTGATCATGTGATGTATCTGACCCCAGGAATGTGTCAACAAAGTTTCCCCTTCCTGGGGCAATGAATTCACGGTGTTCTTATTTCAATTTCCAGGAGTGTACTTCGATTTATTCTCAGTCCATATTCTATACTTATTAGATTGTTTATTCCTCTTAGCAGATCCTATAATTCTTCTTCATCTTCACTGAGAATAGCAATGTCCTTCAGCAAACCTTATCGGTGATATCCTTTCACCCCCGAATGTTAATCCCACACTTCAACTTTTCTTTTATTTCCGTCATTGCTTCTTCTATGTATAGATTGAACGTAGGACGAAAGACTACATCCCTGCCTTACACCCTTCGTTTTCCGAGCACTTCGTTCTTGGTCTTCCACTCTTACTGTTGCCTCTTATTTCTTGTACATTTTGTGTATTACCCCTATTTTTCAGAGCATTTCAAACATCTTGCTCCATTTGACTCTTTCTCCAGGTCGACAAATCCATCTCACGAGCATGTCTTGATTTTTCTTCAGTCTTGCTTCCATTATCAACCGCAACGCCAGAACTGCCTCTTTGGTGCCTTTTACCTTTCTTAAAGCCAAACTGACCGTCGACTAACACAGTCTCAATTTTCTTTTGCGTTCTTCTGTATATTATTATTCTTGTCAGCAATTTGGATGCATGAGCTGTTAAGCTGATTGTGTGATAACTCTGCGGAATTGTCTTCTGAACTGTATGGAGTGTGGATCATGTTTCTTTGTTTCCCCTCGAGAATCTGTTGGTATGTCGCTTGTCTCATATAATCTACACACGAACATGAATATTCGAGTCTTCCAGAGGTGTTTTAAATTCTGACTTCAATAGTGGATCATCTATGTCTTCCATGTCGACTCCACATTCGTCTTTTACCACGTCATCAGACAAGTGCTCTCCCTAACAGACAGATGCTTTCAATGTACGCTACAAATTACACAGGCCAACGATGGAAAAACTTTTTTGCTGAACATATTCTTATGTCTTTTAGGGTGGGAAATCCAAATACGATACTTAAAAAACTGTATCACTCACTATTTCTTCACATTTTACAGTTAAATTTATTAGATTAAGCGATTTTTTAAAGAATTTAACAGCTTTTATGTAGTTAAAATAACTTTGAAAGTAGGTGAAATGAATGTAGCAGTGTTGAAAAACATTTGCTGGCAAAGAAAGGTGCAGGAAGAACTAGCCTTTGAGGACGTCTTTAAAACCTGGTGAGAAGAACATTCTACGCAAAAACCTTGTAGATCCAAAAAAACGTACTGCTGCCACATCTACATATATAGTTAGGCCTAATGAAACAGTTTGTAAAGGCTTTGCCTACAGATGGACCATGTTTTAAGGATCTCTGCCAAAAGTTTCCACACCTTTCAGAAGCTAAACTAAAAGAAGGCGTCTTTGTCGGACCTGACATTCGAAAATCGATGTTTGATGTTTACTTTGAATCCACAATGACCTTAAATGAGAAAGACGCATGGGTATCATTCACGCAAGTCGTTACAAAGTTCTTAGGACATGAAAAAGACCCAGAATATGTTTCTGTTACGGCTACAATGTTAAAGAAGTTTAAAGCTTGCCTGAAAGTTCACTGTTTGAACAGTCACCTTGATTACCTCCCGGAAAATATACGAGATGTCAGTGAGGAGCAAGGAGAGCGTTTTCACCATGACATTAAAGGGATGGATAAACGCTACCAAGGCTGCTGGAACACCAACATGATGGGGGACTACTGTTGATCACTTCACCGAGAAGTTCAGCAAGCGACTCATCGTGGAAAGAGCAACATCAACACATGAAGCTTTAAAAAAAAAAAAATTAAAAAAAAAAAACGAATTCCAGCTGACAAGTGAAACCTCTATTAACACATATTATTGTTTTAAGTAGCTTACTGTAAATACAAACCATGTTTATGTTGTAACAAATCGTTTCATTAATTTCCCCATTTACCGTATTGCACAGGATTATACTATGTAATAAAAAGCATATTGCTCGAAAACTATGGGTGATACTAAAAAACTAAAGCTAGATTTGGATTCAGCTCATAAAAATTTATGAAGATCAGCTATCAAAGTAAAAAAAAAAGATTTTCAAACAAATTTTTTGTTGGCCTGTGTTATTAACTGTTGTTGTGGAAGTAGATCACATGTTTGACAAATGGTGCGCAACATTGCCAATACTCATTAACTGAGGAATCTAGGAATCTAACTTGAGTCGATACTGTTCAGATTATAATGTCTGATGTTTTTAAAGTAATTACAATTGGTAGAATTAATGCGATTTCAACACGAAGATTAGAAAAATTACATTCAGACCAATTACAGAGTGCTCAGAGGCATTTCATATGCCATTCTTCCAGTGCTCCATACACTAGAGGGGAAGGAAAGAACTTTAACGTTTTGTACAATGCGAAGTACCCTCTGCCACGTACTTGACAGCAGTTTGCAAAATGTGGACGCATCTGGTCCGCGACGGTAGCTGCGGGGTGGCGCGGCAGATTGCTAACCGAGGGGGCCCGTAGTAGATTCACGGTCGTGTCAGAGATCATTTCTGCACGACGAGTGGGTGTTCTGTTGTCCTTACACTCGTGTCGCCACTGCTGACACAAAAGTCGCCTCAGACACACTGTCGTATCGTTTTCCATTGTTGAGATGGCAACATGGGCACGAAATGAAAGCCAGCCAAATCAAATTAAAAAAAAAAAGATCAGACACAAGTCTAGATGTCAAAATGACACCGCACAGGGGTGCCTATCTTTGGTCGCTAGAACCGCCGTCGCACAGGGTCAGGAGGTTTAAGTGACAGAGAAGGAGATGGAGCGCAGATATACAGGGTGGTCAATTGATAGTGACCGGGTCAAATATCTCACGAAATAAGCATCAAACGAGAAAACTACAAAGAACAAAACTCGTTTAGCTTGAAGGGGGAAATCAGATGGCTATTTGGTTGGCCCGCTAGATGGCGCTGCACGAAACGCCAACGGATATCAACTGCGTTTTTTTAAAATAGGAACCTCCATTTTTATTACATATTCGTGTAGTACGTAAAGAAATATGAATGTCTTAGTTGGACCACTTTTTTCACTTTGTGATAGATGGCGCTGTAATAGACACAAACGTATAAGTACGTGGTAACACGTAACATTCCGCCAGTGTGGACGGTACTTGCTTCGTGATACATTACCCGTGTTAAAATGGACCGTTTACCAATTGCGGAAAAGGTCGATATCGTGTTGATGTATGGCTACTGTGATCGAAATGCCCGTTCTAACGTCCCCGGATTTCTTTCTGTGCGGAAAGTTGAAGGATATTTGCTATCGTGATCCACCGACAACGCCTGACAACAAGGGTCAGCGCATTGTCAATGCATGTGCGAACATTACGGAAATCGCTGTGGAGAGAATAGTCGTTACACGCATTGCCAAATGCATTGAGGTTGTCAGACATCATTTTGAGCATTTATTGCATTAATGTGGTATTTACAGGTAATCACGCTTTAACAGCATGCGTTCTCAGAAATGATAAGTTCAGAAAGGTACATGTATCACATTGGAACAAGCGAAATAAAATGTGCAAACGTACCTACGTTCTGTAATTTAATTTAAAAAACCTACCTGTTACCAAGTGTTCGTCTAAAATTGTGAGCCATATGTTTGTGACTATTACAGCGCCATCTATCAGAAAGCAAAAATAGTGGTCCAACTAAATCATTCATATTTCTTTAGGTACTACACGAATATGTAATAAAAAATGGAAGTTAATATTTAAAAAAACGCAGTTGATATTTGTTTGACCTATGGCAGCGGCATCTAGCGGGTCAACCATAGCGTCATCTGGTTTCCAGCTTCAAGCTAGACGAGTTTCATTCTTTTTTTTTCCTTTATTGTATTTCAATTCCCCATCAGGGCGATCTGGCAGCAGCATATGTGCTGCTCTTCAGCCGAAAGGCATAGAACAAATAGAAGGCATTTAAAAATGTTAAAAGGAACAAACATGGGGAACATCATGGAAGACAATAGACAAAAGAAAGGGCGACTGTAAAATGGAGATAAAAACCGTAAAAAAGTAGCGCACACAAAAAGCACGCACTGGGACAATTAAAAGAACACAAGGCACAGTATGACCGGAGCATAAAAGTATCGGCGGATGGCGTAGCACATAACAAACACTAACAGTGGCACTAAGTACAAGGCCAGCACACAATTAAAATCACACCTCTCGACACACAGGAGAAACAGCACTAAACACAACACTGAAGTGGCACACTGATGATGATCAGAACAGAGGAGCTGCCAGGCACAAGGAGATGAGGGAGAAGGGAAGAAGAGAGGGACGGGAAGAGATGGGGGAGATGAGCGGGGGGCGCGCTGAAGAGGGTCAGGTAGGGAGGGATGTGGGAAGGAAAGAGGCAAGGATGGGGTGCTGGGTCTCGGGGGGGGGGAGGAGGAAAATCCGCTCTGGGAGAAGGACGGGAGAGGAAAAAGGGGGCCCTGGGGAGGGGGGGGGACAAGGCCAGGTTATAGTTGGAAGGAAGGGTGGATGTCACGGCGAAGTTCGTCATCCGGGAGGGGGAGGCGTTGGAAATTGCCCTGATGAAGGAGATGGAGGGTGTGGAGGTGGAGAGAGGGAGGGATACAGCGATAGAGGTGCGGCAACGGGCAGGCGTGGAGAGGGAGGAGGAATCCAGAGGGTGGGGTGGATCGAGCCTGCGGTCAATGTAAAGGATGTGGAGATGTTGGAGGAACAGGAGGTGGGGGAAGGGGATCAGTTCATACAGGAGCCGTGTGGGGGAAGGAAGGCGGATACGGAAGGCAAGGCGCAGTGCATGGTGTTTGAGGATTTAGAGGGCTTTGTAAAAGCGGGTGGGTGCGGAGATTCAGGCAACGCTGGCATAACAGAGGATAGGCTGGATGAGGGATTTGTAGGTATGGAGGATGGTAGAAGGATGCAATCCCCATGTCCAGCCAGACAGGAGTTTCAGAAGGTGGAGGTGGGAATGGGCTTTCTGCTGGACGGTCCGGAGGTGAGGGGTCCAGGTGAGGTGATGGTTGAGGGTGAGGCCAAGGTATCTCAGGGTGGGGGGTGAGCTGGATGGGACGACTATAAAGGGTGAGGTAGAAATCATGGTTCAGAAGGATGTAGGTTGCAGTAAGTACTGAGAGATGAAGAAGCTTGCACAGGATAGCGTAGCATGGAGAGCTGCATCAAGTCTTCAGTCCGAAGACCACAACAACAACAGAAATCATGGAGACGAAAGGAGCGGGTGGTGCAGCTTATGATTGACTTCGTTCTTTGTAGTTTTTTCGTTTGACTTATTTCGTGAAATATTTGGCCCGGTCACGATCAATGGACCACCCTATATGAGCACATTCACGAGAACAGCACGAAGCTTGCGAACGGCAAATAAGAATTCGAAACAAACTAGCAATGTGCAGAAAATGGTGGTTCTCGTTTTGCAGCAATTAGGATGGAAAAACAGGAGTTGCTAGGCTAGATTGTGGTCAGCACCACCTGTGGAGTGAGTCGCGAACTAGAGGCACCGACTGGACGATCGGCGGCGGTATTATCCGAAGCAGCCCGAGCAGCTGCAGATTGTCTCGCTAGCGTGGCACGGTGTGGCGGACTATCGGCCTACGTGACGCTTTCTGTCACCCAGGGGGACGACGGCTCAGCGCGCCGTTGCGCCCACGCCACCCCCGCCGGCCCAACGTGCGCTGCGCCGTCACAAAGGCCGGCGGAAAGGCCCGCCCACGCCCACGCCCTCGCCGCCGTTTATTGCGAGCCGCGTTTCGTAACGAGCCGGCTGTGAGAGCGGGCTATTTATACGCGTCGCGGCGCAGCGCAGCGCGTCCATCACGAGCCGCGGCGAACAGGTGTCTCTCGCAATACTTCCACCAGGCGGCCGCGCACACTGGCTGTCGGGATAAAGCTGTACGGCGAGCGAGGTTACTTGCAACACGGACTGCGTACAGCAGCATTTAACGCTGTAAAGTGAACTGGAGACTTGGTCTGACGGGCAGCATGTACGTACATACAGGGTGCGTATAATTACAGTTCCAGTTTCAAAACTGTTGAAAGACAAACGTTGCTCAATACGACGTCATTTCAACAGTCTAGTCGAAGGACATGAAAGGGAAGCAGTGGTTGGGAAGGGAGTGAGACAGGGTTGTAGCCTCTTCCCCAATGTTATTCAATCTGCATATTGAGCAAGCAGTAAAAAAAGAAAAATTCGGAGTAGGTATTAAAATCCATGGAGAAGAAATAAAAACATTGAGGTTCGCCGATGACATTGGAATTATGTCAGAGATAGCAAAGGAGTTGGAAGAGTACTTCAACGGAATGGACAGTGTCCTGAAAGGAGGATATAAGATGAACATCAACAAAAGCAAAACTAGGATAATCGAATGTAGTCGAATTAAGTCGGGTGATGCTGAGGGAATTAGATTAGGAAATGAGACACTTAAAGTAGTAAAGGAGTTTTGCTATTTGGGGAGCAAAATAACTGATGATGTTCGAAGTAGAGAGGATATAAAATGAAGACTGGCAATGGCAAGCAAAGCGTTTCTGAAGAAGAAAAATTTGTTAACACCGAATACAGATTTAAGTGTCAGGAAGTCGTTTCTGAAAGTATTTGTATGGAGTGTAGCCATGTATGGAAGTGAAACATGGACGATAAATAGTTTAGACAAGAAGAGAATAGAAGCATTCGAAATGTGGTGCTACAAAAGAATGCTGAAGATTAGATGGGCAGATGACATAACTAATGAGGAGGTATTGAATAGAATTGTGGGGGAAGAGGAGTTTGTGACACAACTTGACTAGAAGAAGGGATCGGTTGGTAGGACATGTTCTGAGGCATCAAGGGATCACAAATTTAGCATTGGAGGGCAGCTTGGAGGGTAAAAATCGTAGAGGGAGACCAAGAGATGAATACACTAAGCAGATTCAGAAGGATGTAGGTTACAGTAGGTACTGGGAGGTGATGAAGCTTGCACAGGATAGAGTAGCACGGAGAGCTGCATCAAACTAGTCTCAGGACTGAAGACTACACCAACAACATGACTGATACAAGGTGCAACGACATCGAAACAAAAAAGAAGTTAGGGGGAGGGGGAAACTGACCAACGTTGGCGCTGTAAGCCCAACGTGAAGAATCGTTATCGTTCGCTGCTGGTAAAGCGCTTTTACGAGAACAGTGACTCTGCGACAGTAGCCCTGCAGAAGTTCCAGACACTCAAGGGTGTGAAAAAGGCATTGGTCCGATGTCTGCTAAGGGTGTGGAGAAAATGATTACAAAATTCGAAAATACAGGTTCTTTTGAAGTGCAATGTGGCAGAGGTAGGAAAGCAGGTGATCTGACGTCTGTCGAAGCTGTGGCCGCAGCACTGCAGGAGGGGTCGAGCAGTGGAAACATGCAGTGTTGCAAGTATTGCCCGAACGTTGGATATGCCTGAGAGCTTGAAAGGTCTCTGTTGGATTCCTTTGATGTTAATTTCTTAAATCTGTTGTCATTTACGGCATACATTCCACTTCTAAATTAACTGTGGGTTTCTGACTCTATCTGGCAGGAGACTGAGCAGTGGAACGTGTTACTTTTACACGTAATCAAGAACGATCTGTCACACTACTACACTTTAAAACACAGTTTATATGCAATTCATGTCACACAATCTCATACGGAACCTACATCCGCTTTCTTTTATATACTGTATATAAGATACTGTCATCCCCCTTCCCTTCTGTGTGAAAGGATGAATGAGCAAATGTATTCCTAGTTGCGTGCTTGATGGTAGCAGACAAGCCTGTCTGCTAGAGAACAGTAGTACCAACGTCAGAACAGATAGCTACGCTTTCTAAAAGCAGAGAGGTTTCTATTCTTAGTATGGTCCTGTCCGTCCCTTGTCATGTTGGTATAGGAAGCTGCCTCTCTGGTCACTTCCGTTTTGTATCTGGAAGCACCCTTGGTAGGAGCCCAGGTCAGTCTGTCCGCGGCGAGCGTCTGAAGTGGTAAGATCTCCGGCTAAGCGCGTGTCTGCCAAGTCTGTAGGACAATGGATTTCTTAAGTTCAGCCTAACTGAAAATTTGATCACCTTTATTTCAGGTTTAGATCTGAAATATCTTATGTTATCTTAAATTGCAACGCAGTGTAATTTGAGTGTGAAGTTCAGAATATCTTCCAGTAGTTGCTTTGTCACTACTTTGTAAGTAAAGTGGAACCACGTGTGGATGATCCGTAACTCTAACTAAGATCATCAATCTTAAATGCGAATGTGCGTGAGATTATAACGTCTCGTCTTGACAATATTTTTCAATATAGCAACTTTTCTTTATGTTCAACCCACGTGGGGTGTACTTTGTGAGACCAGTACCACGTGCGTATACAACTGTTTGACCCATCAGGTTAATAGTAAGACGATAGTAACCAGTTCCAGGTTTTTCTTTTGTAAATTGCGTTTCGATGTAATTTATTTTAATTATCAAAATTACTGTGGAGTTACGCTCTTTGTGCAAACCAAGTTGACCACGTGAAGCATGTGGTATAATCATCAAAGTAGCCCTCATCTATTCTTTTCGGGAAGATTTCACAGAGAGTTAGTACGAATTTAGTATACCAGCGTGTGGTAATTACATGACGGACAGGATTGCGCTACGAACGTAACTTCTTTGGGTGAAAATTGAATCGGTTGGTTGAGGTTAATTTCCTCTTGCATATGTTTCAACGTTCTTCGTGTGTTATTTTATCAATGCAGTGTTGTATGCAGTCTCTCAATCTTGGCACCATATTTGATGTGTTCCGTGAGATTACAAATTCACATTTTCACAATCCTAAATAAGGCACCAGTTTAGTTATGAATCAAGTTTAATATGCTAAAATTTCAATGATCAATGTTAAAATAAATGTCCAAATATAAACTGATTTATTTCTTTTTATTTAAATTCTCTTTATATATATATATATATATATATATATATATATATATATATATATATATATATATATATATATCACCGGACTATTAAAAGATTGTAATTAATGTTATTCTGCTTGGGAATTTCGTAAGCTAGACTGGATACCTGGTGAAACAGTTGCTCAGTAATTCAAGGTTAACTTCCTCAGATAGCTCACAGCTTTTAAACCGCTTTTATTGTTGAATATCAGCACCGCTATCAGAACAAATTAATGCATCAACTTTACAAGCTCGGTGCACAAAATACAACGAAACAGCCTGCTTTCCTATCCACGCTCAGTGTCCTATGTTCAGGAGTTACTTCCTGCTGACCTGCCAGCAAGACAAACCTTTGTTCTGGAATTTCTTGCTCTAATGGAAGTGGGAAATGAATGACCACGGATCATCATATGGACAAAGAAGACCATTTTCCTCTCTATCATCATCATTAGTCGTTTTACTCATTGCTGAGTGTTGTGTGCTCATTTATTCTTACGTAGTTCAAACTTCAGAGAGATCTCTCCATCCACAGCGATCTTCGTCTTATCTTAACATGATGTGAAGCGGCAGGCTGGTAATCTTCTTCGCTTGATGCACCCATCTGTTTGTTGCTCTCCCACGTGGTCCTCTGCCCTCAATTTTTCCGTGCACGATGGTCTTCTCTAAATTATCCTTTTTCCTCCTCAAGATGTACCCAAGGAACTGAAGGTATTTTTGGCTGACACGAGAAGATAACCTTCTTGTGATTTTAAGTTTTTCTTTGAAACATTTGTTCTTTTTTGTGTCCACGGTACATGTGCCATACACCGCCAACACCACATCTTGAAGGCATCAATGCGGCTCTTATGAGTACCTTTCAAGGTCCAGGTCTCGTATCCATATAAGAATACAGGAAACACCAATGCTTCTACCAAGCGCATCTTCATTGTCTTGGATATTGCCCGATTTTGCCATGTCTTATAGTCGTTTATCTCTCTATCACACTTTCCTTTGCAGTTGATCAGAGAGCCTAGATAATCACTCACTATCTCCAGATTCCTTAAGCATCGTATAAGTTGGTTTTGATCGATGCCTTGGCGGTTTATAACCATTAGTTTGGTTTAGACTAATATCTCTCCTTGAGAACAAATTACCAAGTTCTTTCTCACTTCCTGCTATGAGTGTAGTATCATCTGCGAAGAGTGCTGCCAATTGAAATCCCACCTTCCCAGCCATCCAGCGCTTTCCTGATTACACACTCTGCATAGATATTGTAGAGCTGAGGTGACAGTATGCATCCTTGTCTGACGCCATTTGTCACAACGAAAAATTCCGAGTATTCACTATCTACTTTTAGCCCGCCCGGTTGGCCGTGCGGTCTAACGCACGGCTTTCTGGGCGGGAAGGAGCGCCTGTTCCCCAGCATGAATCCGCCCGGCGGATTAGTGTCGAGGTCCGGTGAACCGGCCAGTCTGTGGATGGTTTTTAGGCTGTTTTCCATCTGCCTCGGGGAATGCGGGCTGGTTCCCCTTATTGCGCCTCAGTTACACTATGTCGGCGATTGCTGCGCAAACAAGTTCTCCACGTACGCGTACACCACCATTACTCTACGAAGCAAACATAGGGGTTACACTCGTCTGGTGTGAGACGTTCCCTGTGAGGTCCACCGGGGGCCGAACCGCACAGTAACCCTGGGTTCGGTGTGGGGCAGCTGAGGGGTGAAGTGGACTGCGGCAGTCGTCGTGGGTTTGTGGACCACTGCGGCTGCGGCGGGGACGGAGCCTCTCCGTTAACATACAATACAATACAATACAATACAATCTACTTTTATGGTTGCAGTATGGCTATTATTAAGATGGTTGGGTTCGGTTGTTTGGGGGAGGAGACCAGACAGCGAGGTCATCGGTCTCATCCGATTAGGGAAGGACGGTGAAGGAAGTGTAAGTAGGCTGTTTAGGTTTTTTTATTGATAACGCCACCTCTGTATGAAAATCACTGGCTGTGCTGTGTGCAGTCGGTGGCTGCTTTGCATTGTTGTAATACTCGCCATTGTAGTGCTAGGCAGCTGGCTGTGAACAGCGCGTAGCGTTGCGCAGTTGGAGGTGAGCCGCCAGCAGTGGTGGATGTGGGGAGAGAGATGGCGGAGTTTTGAAATTTGTCATGAACTGCTATATATATATATATATATATATATATATATATATATATATATATATATATATATAATGACTATTAAGGTAAATACAACGTTTGTTCTCTATTAATATCTTTCATTTGCTAACTATCCCTATCAGTAGTTAGTGCCTTCCATAGTTTAAATCTTTTATTTAGGTGGCAGTAGTGGCGCTTGCTGTATTGCAGTAGTGGGAGTAACCAAGATTTTTGTGAGGTAAGTGATTTGTGAAAAGTACAGGTTAATGTTAGTCAGGGCCATTCTCTTGTAGAGATTATTTAAAGTCAGATTGCGTTGCGCTAAAAAAAATATTGTGTGTCAGTTTAAGGACAGTCGTGTATAATTGTTCAAAAAAGGGGACGTTTCATATGTCGACCCTTAGCCGAGGATACCTCACTGGAATCTTCTGATTTTTTTCTTGTAGTTTGTGTAATTAGTGTAGCTTTTGTTTATTGCTAGCGCGTAATTGTAGAGAAAATCTCCTTTGTAGTTGCAGTCTTTCATTGTTGTACAGTAAAACAGTTGTGGTATGCATGTAGATTTGCACCAAGTATTTCGCAGCTGCAATTAACTACATATTATTTTCAGTGTTATGTTAATGTGTTCTCTTATTTTTGCTCTTCAAATTTTGCTTTTCTGTGTTATCGTGCGAAATATTGTGACAATAATGGCGTGTGAAAAACGTAACACTAGGCTCCAAAGTAAACTGAGAAATGACAGCGAAGACGAAAGCAGTGTGTTAGCGCCACCGAGTAATGAATTAACTGATGTTCAAAGTAATAATTTGGTAATTGTGCATAGGGAAATGGAGCGGGCGGCAAACAATGGCGTAGACAGTGAAACAATTAGTGAGCAGGGAAGCATTATCGATCGGTCGGTCGGCAACAGCTCCCCTCAGGAATCCGGAATGACAGGACACAATTTCGCAAATACTGTAGATTCAGGTTCTGGGTCATCACCGTTTTCTCAAATGAGTCAAGACACATTTTCTGCTTGTCAAAATGTGAAAATGCACTGCCAAAAAGCATAGAGAAACAGATTCCAGACACTAATACATTATTATTGCAATTAATGCAACAAATGGAACAAAATCAGAGACAAACACAGCAACAGTTAGACACAATGGAACAAAATCAGAGACAAACACAGCAAAAGCTTCAAAAGTTAGACTCATTGGAACAAACTCTTGAACAAACACGTGAAGATTTAACTACTGAGTTACATAACATTGAATCGAAATGTCAAAAAGTCTGTAATGACGTAAAAACACAAATTTGTGAGCATTTCCAACCTATTTTTTCGCGGCATGAAAATGCACTACAGAATCACGAAGCAGCCATAAAAGAACTGCAAACTACTGTTCACGAAAATCATGAGACCTTGCAAGCTAAATTTGACTCAGTTGCCTCTACCGATTCGGTTACGCAACTTGCAAAAACTCAGGAAAACTTAAAGGACACAGTAGATACTCTGAAACTTGGTTCAGAAAAACACACTGAGGAAATGTGTTCACTATCGGAGAAAGTAGCCGAAATTTCGGATCAGTTCACTAACTTATCTACGAAGGTAGATGATAATCTGAATGACACAAAACCGGTAGTCTTTAATGACACAGAAGAGAGCGAACAAATTAGGAAACTGAAACAAAATCTGAATCAAATTAATACGCAACACCAAAGAGAAATCCGCGAAGTACAAGATCAGCTGACGCAGGTAATACAAGAATTACGTATTTCAGAGGACACTCGCGCCCCAACACGGGAAGAGGGACTTAGAAATACGGAAAAGCCGCAAAATAATAACACAGGGCATTTCGGAAGTTATGAAAGAAACTGGCAATGTGCACCGAATTTTGAGATGGAACGGCCGACACGACCTATCAATGACCGATATGCGACTCGCCGACATGATGATTTTGACTATAAGCTGTTCATTACTACACGTAAATTCAAAACGTTTAAGAATTCTGCCAACGACATTCATCCACAAGCGTGGCTACATCAATTCTCTCATTGTTTTCCTCCCAACTGGTCATTAGAGCACAGATTAGAATTTATGTGTGGCTACTTAGAGAATGAACCAGCTGTAAGAATGCGGTCGGTCATTAACGATTGCCACAGTGAAGGAGAATTTTACCATGCCTTCCTCTCAGCATATTGGTCTCAAGCCACACAAGACCGAGTAAAACATAGCATCATAATGATGAAACGTTTCGAACAATATGAATTTCCCAGTATTATGAAATATTTTGAAGACATGTTGCATAAGAATCAGTATCTTTCAAACCCATACAGCCCCTCAGAACTCATCCGAATTTGCTTAATCAAATTGCCTGAACATTTACGACACATTATTTTGGCAGGACGTTGCAAAGACGACATTGAAGCTTTTCAGGGACTGTTACAAGAATTGGAAATTGACACTGACAATCGCGGAATGCGGAAACAGGAACACAACAATTACAGGTCACATCCGTCACAATTCCGCGATAATAACTGGACGCGACAAGGCTATTCTTACAATGTAAATCGTGACCAAAACAGACACCACCCGTATGGCAACCACTGGCAGAGTAATAGTTACAGAGAAAGTTCGCATTTCCGTAGTAATGAATATGACAGAGACAATCATAGAAACAGACAATATGGTAATCAGAACTATTATTATCAAGGGAGACATAATAATTTCAGACGCAAAGTTCAGCGCGCAGTTACGATTCAGGGAGAAATTCTCCACCACTTAACCGACAAGAAAGAAACTACAGGAACTACCAACATGACGACAGACGATGTGATCGTAACGACAGACCTGAATTGCATCAGAACTGGCGAGCTTCAAACAGGGCAGGGCCTTCTCGTCAGAGTGAATTTGTAGAAGTTAGGTCCCCAAACCCCAATAACGACGCGCGCCAACAAAGAGACAGACAATGACTCGCACAAGCAGGCAGCCGCGTGCGCCCGCTGGCTCCGAGAACAATAACATAAGACGCTAGCCTTGAGAAAAATTTTAGCATTCTTTACCGATGTATACAACATGATAATTGCTTTGAAGTTGAAACTCTGTGCACTAGGAAGAGTAAAGGTTTACACCACATTTCACATGTAAAACCGTTTATTGAAAGATAATCTGCTTTTTAACTTTGTCTTTGCCATAAAATTTTTCACTTCACATTTCCAGTATGCTTTGTCAGACTTAGAATCTGTTAACATGCAACACTGTTTGAAGTTAAATATTCAGTCAAGAACCAAGAGAACTTATTTAAACAGAAATTACGAATGCATTGTTATTGTGAACAGACGACACAGTGTTATTGTGTGTGTGCATTCTTGCTTCTTTGTCGCACGATTACGTAACGACTATAAGGCTCACATACTTAGAACATTTACTAGTACTGCTAATGAGATTTTAATGCAACATTTTGGTTTATTTGAAAATACATTCTGAATTTAAAGGGCTTTCTGAGAGATACTAGATGACACAGTGGTTAGTTTATGTGACAGCTACACGATTTTTATCACAACGCTACTAATGAGTGACAATTTACAATGTTGCTTTTGCAGTGTATCTGTTTTATATCTGCACAGTTTTTCTGAATTCTTCTGTAAAGTAAAACATGTTTTAGTAGTAACTTTTGTGGTATAGCTACAATGAGACAGCCTTTTCTGTAGCACAACAATACGTTACAGCACAGTACTTTCTTCATCACGGCAATAAGCGTAATAACTAAGATATCTATTCGCAAAGCATTTCATTTTTGTGTATCGTGAGGTAAGTACATTGACTTCTGCAGAACTTAGCTTTCGGAGGACGATAACTACGACACTTCCACAGAGATTATCTTACAACAAGACGCACAGTTTAGCGCTACAGTACACGCATTTGAGTGATTAATTTTGTACTTAAAACATTTATTTTTAAAGATATTTGAAGTACAATGATACAAAGGTATTCCGTGATACATTTCATTCCACTGCTGTAATCTGTAACACCTGAGGGTATTATTCATTAATCCTCAGGGGGGTACACGCTTACTTTGTGTACCATGTGTTTGGCAAGCACAAGGAGCCCTAGCTAATATGGTATTTGCTTATACAACTTTACACATCGGCACCATATTTCTCCAACACAGTATTACACAGCTATCAGATCATTTAACTGAGAGACAAACTTTTTTTTTTACTACGTCAGTGACAGATGTTTACGCAATTACACAGTTGGATACCTTCACACTTATGAAATTGTATTTTGTCTGTACTTTGTAAACTGTTCATATTTTTTCGGAACCATTGTGATACTATGAGAGCTTTGAATGATGTATTTGGTATGAGATCATGATTTTTAAGGTACGTTTGAGGTAGATGACACTATTGAAATGAGCAGAGAATATGTTTTAGGGTTTTGAAATTATTGCAGAAAGCTTCGACGTTTTTGAGATTTGACTGAGGTGTTATGATGTTATTTTTACGACGACGATGTGTGTTATGCTGTTGAGGTATGTTTATGATCAATAAGCTGATGCTATATAAGGAATGTGATTACGTGTTTATATGTATATGAATAATGAATAGAAGTTAGGGACTATGGTTTGTGAAAAAGGTTGTTGGAAACCAAGAATCGTACTTTAAGAGTTATGAAATGTGTGTATATGCGTGAATGTATCACAATGCCGACGAAAATTTTTTTTGGACTCTGTTATATCAATAGGATTTTGTTTCTACAGATTTGTAACGCAAATTCTTGACCTGTGAAATATTTTTATATGAGACTGTCACTGTAGCGGAAACTGCTGTCGTAAATATTTCCGTACGGAAGTTAAGTGACCACCTGCACGTAATGCGTCGCGGGCACCCAGCTGTATCAGACGCCTGGAGAAAAAGCCATTATTGCGAGCCCTTTTCAGCGGCACAGGTAGAAAAAAAAAGGGAGGCCATTATCCTCGCTATTGACGTTCCTTTGTAGAAAGCATCGCAAAAACGACACGGTCAAACTTGAAAACATATGATTACACTGTGGAGCTCTTAATTTATGATATTTCCTAAAATGCCTAATGAAACGATGAGAAACATTTCATGGCTATTGTCTTGCTAATTGAGAGAAATGCCATATGGCTTGCTTTATGTATGTGTTTGCTCATTTCGTTTAATATCTAGTTTCTAGCTGCACTGCAGCATTGGTTAAAATAAAATTTTATAGATGTACTAATATAAATATTTTCTGTCTACAGATCGTGTATATAATAATTTTTTTCAAAAAAAAATGAGGAAGCACAAAAAGACATTTACCTTCACAGGAACTGCATACATAATTTTCTTTACAATACTTCGTAATTTATTTCATAGAATAAGTTTTTGTGGTGCACCACTTTAATTACATAGACATTAAGATGTGAACAGACATTTCCCTTATCTGCATTGTTGTCTTTAGTGTACTATTTTTTCTGCTTGAGCTTTGTCATGTTTAGATGCTGCTGCTGTTTGCCATGCATAGTGCTACTAAATTTCATTTTGTACTATTCTTTTAAGCCAGTTTTACTACTGATTTCTTTTTCTTGTTTGCTGCTCATTGCCTTCTATTAGTTGTAATTTATGCTGCTTGCTTCGCCATTTGTATTTTTGATCATTGCTGTTTGTGTTAATTGTTTTGTGCTGCTGCATTGCCTCGTCCCTTAGTTTAGCATCTGAGCTCAGTAGATTTAAGTTAGCTTAAGAGGGGGTAGACTATATAAGAAACTAACTATGATGAATTGGAAGCAATGCATTGACATGGTATATGAAAAAGATTTGGGCCAAAATGAGTATTGTACAATGAGAAATAATTATTTTGAAAGAAATATGAATAGAATACAGGAAGGAGGTTTAGATAGGACTTTTTGGGAATAATGATGAATGAAGGGAGATCTCCAAGAAGTAAAGAAGTTTTGGTTGCAAATACTGCAGTAAAACAAACCCTGTCCTTTCCCCCTGTGTTATTCTGGTATGCGTTTGTGTACTCTTGTATATTTGTGTTTTTCCTGTCTTTATGTGTTTAGCTAATAAGAGTTATGTTGTAGAATTTTTCTGATAATATGTTATTTTCTTTGTAAAGATGTTTAGACATTATTTATTCTGTTTTGTTTCAATGCTCATGTGTAAAGTTGATGTTTCAAAAGTTATTCTGATCTTTTATGTATTTACTTATGTCATAATTCCTGTAACACTGTTGTATATGTTATTTTGATTCTTTTGTAAAGCCTGTACTACAAATGTTATCTGTATTGTTATGTTCTTTAATGATGTATTTTGTACCTTTGTAATTGTATTCTTATGTTATAAAATTGTAATTGACACCAGGTCATCAAATTAAGTAACTTGTAAGTTCCATTTCACTGCACACGTTTCTGTTGGTCATAGTATATGGACAATATGTGAGAAGTAGGGACTGTTAGTGTTTGCACATGTGTTAATAATTCAGCAAGGGACTGGATAACAGCATTGCTGGTTCTAAGGACAATTCCAAAAACTCTGTGAGTGCACAAGTGGTGGTTATGGACTTGCTATATTATCCGCAAGACTCTTCAATGGTGATTGTGCACCTGCACAGTCACAACAGATGGCTGCTGGCCATCTCTACAAGGACTGCAGTGGGTCTGCACCTCTGGTGGCCCACCAGTACCATTATCTCTACAAGGACTACAGTGGGTCTGCATCTTTGATGACTCACCAGTACCATTATTTCTGCAAGGACTGCAGTGGGTCTGCGCCTCTGGTGGCCCACCAATACCGTAATCTCTACCAGGACTACAGTGGGTCTGCTCTGTGATGACCTACCAAACGATATTCTTCAAAACTTCGATTGACTCCACTGTGGGTTTGCTCTGTTGTGGCCCATGACCTGTCTGCATGTCGAGAGTCAGTACTGTCTTTCCGTTGGAAGGACAACGCTACTTCTTCAAGATTGCATGGAAATCCGCTACTTCCGTGTGCATTTTCTTTTACTGCTCAGACTTTGAGAAAAACACTGCAATGTGATGAATGATCAGGACTGTCTTTATGGACTGTGAGAAAATTTTAGCTTTTGACCAACATTGTATCAATAAGTGTGTGCATTTGATTTCTTTGTTATTGTAATTATGAAAAATTTTTTCAAATCTGTATTGGCCACTGCCCAAACCAATTTGTAAAATTCTTTTGTGGGGAGCATGGGGGCTATGTAAGTAGGCTGTTTAGGTTTTTTTATTGGTAATGCCACCTCTGTATGAAAATCACTGGCTGTGCTGTGTGTAGTCTGTGGCTGCTTTGCATTGTTGTAATACTCGCCATTGTAGTGCTAGGCAGCTGGCTGTGAACAGCGCGTAGCGTTGCGCAGTTGGAGGTGAGCCGCCAGCAGTGGTGGATGTGGGGAGAGAGATGGCGGAGTTTTGAAATTTGTCATGAACTGCTATATATATATATATATATATATATATATATATATATATATATATATATATATATATATAATGACTATTAAGGTAAATACAACGTTTGTTCTCTATTAATATCTTTCATTTGCTAACTATCCCTATCAGTAGTTAGTGCCTTCCATAGTTTAAATCTTTTATTTAGGTGGCAGTAGTGGCGCTTGCTGTATTGCAGTAGTGGGAGTAACCAAGATTTTTGTGAGGTAAGTGATTTGTGAAAAGTACAGGTTAATGTTAGTCAGGGCCATTCTCTTGTAGAGATTATTTAAAGTCAGATTGCGTTGCGCTAAAAAAAATATTGTGTGTCAGTTTAAGGACAGTCGTGTATAATTGTTCAAAAAAGGGGACGTTTCAGAAGTCGGCCGTGCCATTTCAAAGGAACGATCCCGGCATTTGCCTGGAGCGATTTGGGGAAATCACGGAAAACCTAAATCAGGATGGCAGGACGCGGGATTGAACCTTCGTCGTCCCGAATGCTAGTCCAGTGTGCTAGCCACTGCGCCACGTCGCTCGGTTATTATGAAGACCTTTCGGTAAGGACACCAGGTGTTTTGAAACCCCAGACTCGTTGAACACATGCCA
This sequence comes from Schistocerca nitens, assembly GCF_023898315.1. Lineage (NCBI taxonomy): Eukaryota > Metazoa > Arthropoda > Insecta > Orthoptera > Acrididae > Schistocerca > Schistocerca nitens. The sequence continues at coordinate 209,147,917 of NC_064623.1, forward strand.
CAACTTGTCCCACATGACACAATCAAAGACCTTTTCATAATCTAGGAAGAAAATGTAGCCAGAGACACAGAACTCATAACATTTTTCAGTTATATGCCTTAAATTCAAGACTGCCTCTCGAGTACCTTTACCTGACACGAAACTCGCTTGTTCTGCGGATATCTGAGACTGCAGAAAAAATTTTAGGCGTTTATTTATTATATGCAGGAGGACTTTACTAGCTTGTGATATTAATGCTATGGTCCTATGGCTGGAGCAGTCCTTAACTGATCTTTTTTTTGTGCAGAGGAATTAGGACAGATGTAGTCCAGTCTTTAGGCCATTCACCCGTTTTCCACAGCTTATTACAAATTAAATGTAGGGCATGCATGCCTTCCTCTCCCATCGCAGTCAGCATTTCTCTGAAATACCGTCTATACCTGGGGCTTTGTTGTTTTTCAGGTGCTTGATGGCATTTTCGATTTCACTGTACAGGATATCAGGTTCTTTATTTGATTCCATACAAATGTTCTCTTCTTCGATGTTGTTTCGTTTGCAATACAGTGTTTCACAGTGTTGTTTCCACCTAGCTGTTGCTAATTGCTTGTCAGTAATAATAGTGCCATCTATATCTTCTACCATTCACGTGCGCGGTTTGAGCTCTCGAGTGATGCTGTTTATCTTCCTCTCTAAAGACATGTCAATACGTAGAATTACAAGTTATGGGCAACGGAATATCCGGCCGGCCAGTGTGGCCGAGCGGTTCTAGGCGCTTGAGTCTGGAACCGCGCGACCGCTACGGTCGCAGGTTCGAATCCTGTCTCGGGCATGGATGTGTGTGATGTCCTTAGGTTAGTTAGGTTTAAGTAGTTGTAAGTTCTAGGGGATTGATGACCTTAGATGTTAAGTCCCATAGTGCTCAGAGCCATTTGAACGGAATATCAACATGCATAATGGTAAGACAGAGATTTAGGAACCAGATTTTAAATTGTAAGACATTTCCAGGAGCAGATGTGAACTCTGACCACAATCTATTGGTTATGACCTGTAGATTAAAACTGAAGAAACTGCAAAAAGGTGGGAATTTAAGGAGATGGGACCTGGATAAACTGAAAGAACCAGAGGTTGTACAGAGTTTCAGGGAGAGCATAAGGGAACAATTGACAGGAATGGGGGAAAGAAATACAGTAGAGGAAGAATGGGTAGCTTTGAGGGATGAAGTAGTGAAGGCAGCAGAGGATCAAGTAGGTAAAAAGACGAGGGCTAGTAAAAATCCTTGGGTAACAGAAGAAATATTGAATTTAATTGATGAAAGGAGAAAATATAAAAATACAGTAAATGAAGCAGGCAAAAAGGAATACAAACGTCTCAAAAATGAGATCGACAGGAAGTGCAAAATGGCTAAGCAGGGATGGCTAGAGGACAAATGTAAGGATGTAGAGGCTTATCTCACTAGGGGTAAGATAGATACTGCCTACAGGAAAATTAAAGAGACCTTTGGAGATAAGAGAACCACTTGTATGAACATCAAGAGCTCAGATGGAAACCCAGTTCTAAGCGAAGAACGGAAAGCAGAAAGGTGGAAGGAGTATACAGAGGGTCTATACAAGGGCGACGTACTTGAGGACAATATTATGGAAATGGAAGAGGATGTAGATGAAGATGAAATGGGATATACGATACTGCGTGAAGACTTTGACAGAGCACTGAAAGACCTGAGTCGAAACAAGGCCCCCGGAGTAGACAACATTCCATTGGAACTACTGACGGCCTTGGGAGAGCCAGTCCTGACAAAACTCTACCATCTGGTGAGCAAGATGTATGAAACAGGCGAAATACCCTCAGATTTCAAAAGGAATATAATAATTCCAATCCCAAAGAAACCAGGTGTTGACAGATGTGAGAATTACCGAACAATCAGTTTAATAAGCCACAGCTGCAAAATACTAACACGAATTCTTTACAGACGAATGGAAAAAGTAGTAGAAGCCGCCCTAGGGGAAGATCAGTTTGGATTCCGTAGAAATACTGGAACACGTGAGGCAATACTGACCTTACGACTTATCTTAGAAGAAAGATTAAAGAAAGGGAAACCTACGTTTCTAGCATTTGTAGATTTAGAGAAAGCATTTGACAATGTTGACTGGAATACTCTCTTTCAAATTCTAAAGGTGGCAGGGGTAAAATACAGGGAGCGAAAGGCTATTAAAATTTGTACAGAAACCAAATGGCAGTTATAAGAGTCGAGGGACATGAAAGGGAAGCAGCGGTTGGGAAGGGAGTAAGACAGGGTTGTAGCCTCTCCCCGATGTTATTCAATCTGTATATTGAGCAAGCAGTAAAGGAAACAAAAGAAAAATTCGGAGTAGGTATTAAAATCCATGGAGAAGAAATAAAAACTTTGAGGTTCGCCGATGACATTGTAATTCTGTCAGAGACAGCAAAGGACTTGGAAGAGCAGTTGAACGGAATGGATGGTGTCTTGAAAGGAGGATATAAGATGAACATCAACAAAAGCAAAACGAGGATAATGGAATGTAGTCAAATTAAATCGGGTGATGCTGAGGGAATTAAATTAGGAAATGAGACACTTAAAGTAGTAAAGGAGTTTTGCTATTTAGGGAGTAAAATAACTGATGATGGTCGAAGTAGAGAGGATATAAAATGTAGACTGGCAATGGCAAGGAAAGCGTTTCTGAAGAAGAGAAATTTGTTAACGTCGAGTATAGATTTAAGTGTCAGGAAGTCGTTTCTGAAAGTATTTGTATGGAGTGTAGGCATGTATGGAAGTGAAACATGGACGATAAATAGTTTGGACAAGAAGAGAATAGAAGCTTTCGAAATGTGGTGCTACAGAAGAATGCTGAAGATAAGGTGGGTAGATCACGTAACTAATGAGGAGGTACTGACTAGGATTGGGGAAAAGAAGAGTTTGTGGCACAACTTGACTAGAAGAAGGGATCGGTTGGTAGGACATGTTCTGAGGCATCAAGGGATCACCAATTTAGTATTGGAGGGCAGCGTGGAGGGTAAAAATCGTAGGGGGAGACCAAGAGATGAATACACTAAGCAGATTCCGAAGGATGTAGGTTGCAGTAGGTACTGGTAGATGAAGAATGTTGCACAGGATAGAGTAGCATGGAGAGCTGCATCAAACCAGTCTCAGGACTGAAGACCACAACAACAACAACATCAACATGCACAATCAGCTGGTACCACTTCATTCTACGGGTTGGTGGCATCGTTTATCATAGGGATGTATTTTTTCGAGGAGATTAACTCTGTTAACTATACCGTCACCGGTAAACCGTTTGAGAGTCTTCCGCGCACCACCGTCGTCCTACAACAGCATGGATGTGTGGGTAGGATCATTTTGATGCAAGATGGCGCTCCTCCGTGTGTTGCACAGCCAACGAAGCGGTTGCTGCAGAGGCATTTCAGAAATGCTAGAATTATCAGTTGTCATTTCCCTATAGCCTCTCCGTACACACCATCTGATCTCAATCCGTTCGATTTCTGGCTGCGGAGTTAGCAGGAAGAGGTTGTGTTCGGAGCTCCAATTACGAACGTAGCTGAACTGAAGGTACTCATTGGGCAACGCAATTTGAACGTGACCCATAAGGTTATACGATCTGTTGTGGAACACACTGTTTCTCGATTTCAGCTTGACGGTGGAGAACATACTGAAGGTGTCCTACGCCTGTATCACGACAGAAACAGACGTTATTTTGCTTTTTATGCAGTTTTTGGCCCCAGCACAATTAAAAACAGATGCAATTTTGCTTTTTATGCGGATTTTGGCCTCAGGACAATTAAAACCTGATTTTTCCCATCCGATGTGGTACGACCTTGCCTTGGTGGATGGGCTTACCTAACTAACCGTGCGCCGGCCGCTGTGGCCGAGCGGTTGTCGTCGCTTCAATCTGGAACCGCGTAACCGCTACGGTGGCGGGTTTGAATCCTGCCTCGGGCATGAATGTGTGTGATGTCCTTAGGTTAGTTAGGTTTAAGTAGTTCTAAGTTCTAGGCGACTGATGACCTCAGATGTTAAGTCCCATAGTGCTCAGAGCCAATTGAACCATTTGAACTAACCGTGCCATGACTACTGAACTGGAGCGCCTATGTCCTTTGTGCAGCACAGATGGTGTAATGTGCGATTCAAAACATAGCCGTAGTATTGCGATTCATCTCTCATTTGTAGCCTGCCCCATTTATGTTTACTGGTAAAATTTCCGATACTTTTTTTGTTCTGTTACTTTTACCCCTGTGTCAATTAACTGCTGTTCAAATTTGACGACATTCCGAGCACTGGATGTATTTCTACGGTGTTTTGAACCTGAAACTTTAATTACGGGCATTCTATACATACACTGCGAAATGCATGACAGGAGGTACGTTCCATTATAGTAGATGTTATGGTTTATTCCCTCTCCAATCGCATACGGAAAGTAGTAAGAAAGACTGCTAAACGATCTCTGTGTGCGCTGTAATTAGTGTCATCTTCTCTTCTCGGTCCCAGTGGGAGAGATACACAAGGGAAGAAGACTATCTCCATATAAAACATCTTCAGTTGACAAAAGAAGGAAGTACATTAATGTTCAGAGAAATTCAGGAATACAGAAATACAAGTCACTTAGGAATGAATAGACGCTAAGGAGAGATGGCTACACAAAAATCAGTTGACGAAAGTAGGAAGCACAATGATGTTCAGAGAAATTCAGAAATAGAGAAATACAATTATTCACTTAGGAATGGACGCTAAGGAGAGACGGCTACACAAAAATTGTCTATAATTCTAAAATGAAACGTGGTCGGAAGCACTCAAATAGAAAAGTCAAAACAACCTTCGGTGAAATTAAAAGCAAAGGCGGTAATAATAAGGGTCCATGGGAATCCCGCTCTTAAGCGCAGAGGATAGAGCTGGTAAGTGGAGAAAGAGACAGTGGCCTTTTCGAAGAGAAAGACTTGTCTGAGGACGTGAGAGAAGAAGAAAGAGGAATCTATATACAAGAGATAGGGGATCAAGTATTAGAACGAGAATTTAACAGACCTTCGGAAGACTTAAGATAAGGCGGATGGGGTACATAACATTTCTGGGATGAGACTAATACCCTTAGACTTCCTGAAGAACATCATCCACACAATGCCGAAGATAGTAAGACCCGACAATCAGCTCAACAGGTCATACATCCAACTCGCTGACAAGATTAACATATAGAATAATACAACAATTGAGGATGTGTTAGATGGCGATCAGTTTGGCTACAGGTAAGGTAAAGGCACCATAGAGGCAGTTATGATGTTTCGGTTGCTAATGGAATCAAGACTGAAGAAAAACCGAGACACGTTCGTAGGATTTGGCGTTCGCAAATTTAAAATCGTGAAAAATCTTCGGAATAATGAGAAAAATAGGGGTAAGCCATAGGGAAAGAGAGGAAATATGCAATATATGCAAGAACCAAGATCGAACAATAATACCGGAAGTTCACGAACGAACTGCTCGGATTAAAAAACGGTTACGTGAGGGATGCAGTCTTTTGCACATACTGTACAATCTACACTCCTGGAAATGGAAAAAAGAACACATTGACACCGGTGTGTCAGACCCACCATACTTGCTCCGGACACTGCGAGAGGGCTGTACAAGCAATGATCACACGCACGGCACAGCGGACACACCAGGAACCGCGGTGTTGGCCGTCGAATGGCGCTAGCTGCGCAGCATTTGTGCACCGCCGCCGTCAGTGTCAGCCAGTTTGCCGTGGCATACGGAGCTCCATCGCAGTCTTTAACACTGGTAGCATGCCGCGACAGCGTGGACGTGAACCGTATGTGCAGTTGACGGACTTTGAGCGAGGGCGTATAGTGGGCATGCGGGAGGCCGGGTGGACGTACGGCCGAATTGCTCAACACGTGGGGCGTGAGGTCTCCACAGTACATCGATGTTGTCGCCAGTGGTCGGCGGAAGGTGCACGTGCCCGTCGACCTGGGACCGGACCGCAGCGACGCACGGATGCACGCCAAGACCGTAGGATCCTACGCAGTGCCGTAGGGGACCGCACCGCCACTTCCCAGCAAATTAGGGACACTGTTGCTCCTGGGGTATCGGCGAGGACCATTCGCAACCCTCTCCATGAAGCTGGGCCACGGTCCCGCACACCGTTAGGCCGTCTTCCGCTCACGCCCCAACATCGTGCAGCCCGCCTCCAGTGGTGTCGCGACAGGCGTGAATGGAGGGACGAATGGAGACGTGTCGTCTTCATCGATGAGAGTCGCTTCTGCCTTGGTGCCAATGATGGTCGTATGCGTGTTTGGCGCCGTGCAGGTGAGCGCCACAATCAGGACTGCATACGACCGAGGCAGACAGGGCCAACACCCGGCATCATGGTGTGGGGAGCGATCTCCTACACTGGCCGTACACCACTGGTGATCGTCGAGGGGACACTGAATAGTGCACGGTACATCCAAACCGTCATCGAACCCATCGTTCTACCATTCCTAGACCGGCACGGCAACTTGCTGTTCCAACAGGACAATGCACGTCCGCATGTATCCCGTGCCACCCAACGTGCTCTAGAAGGTGTAAGTCAACTACCCTGGCCGGCAAGATCTCCGGATCTGTCCCCCATTGAGCATGTTTGGGACTGGATGAAGCGTCGTCTCACGCGGTCTGCACGTCCAGCACGAACGCTGGTCCAACTGAGGCGCCGGGTGGAAATGGCATGGCAAGCCGTTCCACAGGACTCCATCCAGCATCTGTACGATCGTCTCCATGGGAGAATAGCAGCCTGCATTGCTGCGAAAGGTGGATATACACTGTACTAGTGCCGACATTGTGCATGCTCTGTTGCCTGTGTCTATGTGCCTGTGGTTCTGTCAGTGTGATCATGTGATGTATCTGACCCCAGGAATGTGTCAATAAAGTTTCCCCTTCCTGGGACAATGAATTCACGGTGTTCTTATTTCAATTTCCAGGAGTGTATACATCGAAGAAGCAGCGACGGAAGTAAAAGAAAGGTTGAAAAGTGGTTTTAAAATTGATGGTGAAAGGATATGAATGATAAGATTCGCTGATGACATTGCCATCCTCGGTGACGTTAAGAAGAATAACAGTATTTGTTGGATAAAATGGTCTAATGAGTACAGAATATGGGCTGAGAGTAAATAGAAGAAAGACGAAAGTAATGAGAAGTAACAGAAATGAGAACAGCGACGAACTCAACATCAGAATTGGCGATTACAGAGTTATGGAATTCTTCTATCTATGTAGCAAAATAACCCCTGGCGGACGGAGCAAGGACATAAAAAGCAGACCGGCATTGGCAAAGAGGGCATTCCTGACCAATAAAAGTCTACTAGTACCAAACACAAGCCTTAATTTGAGGAAGAAATGCCGGCCGGAGTGGCCGAGCGGTTCTACGCGCTTCTGGAACCGCGCGACCGCTACGGTCGCAGGTTCGAATCCTGCCTCGGGCATGGATGTGTGTGATGTCCTTAGGTTGGTTAGGTTTAAGTAGTTCTAAGTTCTAGGGGACTGATGACCCCAGCTGTTAAGTCCCATAGTGCTCAGAGCCATTTAAACCTTTTTTTTTTGTGAGGAAGAAATTACTCAGAAAGCATGTTTGGAACACAGCATCGTACGGTAGTGAATCATGGGCTGTGGAAAAACCAGAACAGAAGAGAATTGAAGCATTTGAGATGTGGTGCTATAGAAGAATGTTGAAAATTAGGTGGACTCATAAGGTAAATAATGAGGGGTTTCTCAGGAGAATCGCCGAGGAAAGTACTGAAGAAGCGACAGGATGAGATGACAAAGGTTAAGACATCAGGAAATAATTTCCATGGTACTATAGGGAGCTGTCGAGAGTAAAAACTGTAGAGGAAGACAGATACTGGAATATATCCAGCAAATAAGTTGTAAGTGGTACTCTGAGATTGAAAGCTTGGCACAGGAGAGAAATTCATGGCAGGCGCATTAAAACCATTCAGAAGACTAATGCTGCATCTATACATTATGGGTATGACATTTCCGAAGTTAAATTATTACGTGAATTGTGACAGAGCTACGACAACGAATAGCAGTAGCAAAACCAAGAGGAGAAAATGGTATAAAAGAATGGACTATTGACGCGGATGAATCGAAATGTAATGAAAAGGCGGGAGAATATGTCATAAGCTTCAAAACGGATTTGGGTTCTAACAATGGAAGATAATATCGAGCCTGAAGGCCAGTAGGAAATAATAATGGTTGTTGAAGCAGCACCAGTAGAAGTGCGTAGAAGACGAAAAAGATGGAGAAAAATCCATGGTTCTCGGGAGAGTTTGAGCAAATACTGCAAGAAAGGAGAAACACCTACAGGAATATTCCAACGAAAGCAAAGAAGCTTATGAAAATGCTAACAGGGAAACCAAAAATTTTATTAGAAGGAAAAAAAAATGAGAGTGCATGTCGGAAGTCTGGTAAAAAGAGCAGAAGAGGGTAAAACTGCAGAGAATGCAAGATATTTTTACGGATCAGTTAGGTTCTTCAGAAAAGCATACATACCACGCAATAATGGCATTAAAGACGAAAGTGGCAATACAGTTTTGGAAAGAACAGAAGGTATGGAAATTTGGAAGTAATATTTTAATGAGCTTTTAAATGTTGAAGATGGAAGCACAGAAATGGAGGAACAACATAAATATCTGAGCCCTTAATTGCACCGCCGACATTGAAAGAGTCTATAGACATAATCAAGATACCTGTACAAATGCAATTGCAAAATAAGTGCACTAACTTGTGACCAGCATTTAGAATGAAGAGGAAATGCCATCTGAGTGGAAAGAAACACGATTAAAAGGAATGCAGGAATTATAAAACCATCTCATTAATTAGCACTGCTAGAAAGTGTTCTCCAAGGTTCCCCAGAAAATATTAGAATCATTGAATTTGAAAGAGATAATAGATGAGAAACGAGCGGAATTTAGGGAGAATCGGTCCACCACTGGTCAAATATTTGTATTGAAAGAAGCTGTATCAACATGTTGTGAATACAGCAAAACAGTCCTAGTATAAACAAAGAACAGTGGTGGGAGAAACTGCAGAAATTTGAATATCAAAAAAGATTAAAAATCTTGTAAAAGTTATACTGGAAGGCTTAAGCGGGATGGAGAATATTAAATGGCTTTTGACGTAAAACCAAGAGTCCAGGAAGGAAATATAACCACTCTTGTTTAATGTAATAATATAGGAAACGCTGGCTACAAGAGCTGAAGCATAGAAGGGAATTAGCATAGGAATAAAAATGAATGTGCTGGCCTTTGCGTTTGATGTAGAATTAATCGCTTAAAATCTGGAGGATTTGAAAATAAGTTGGCGAGAAAGCTGTCTCAAAAAGCAAAGGAAGTTGCATTAGATGACGAGGAAACAAAATTCATGACGGTAGAAAGAAATTACAAAACAAAAAAGTTGGAAAACTGTACAGTCGATGACCACGTGTTTGAAGAAGTCGAAGAGTTTAAATATCTGGGATTGGAGTAAATAAAAGAAATAGAAGCGAGGATAAAAACGACATCCAGAGCATCATATTCACTAAAAAGCTATTGTAATCAAAACTTATATCAAGAGAAACCAAAATAAGGACGTATAAAACTATAATCAGACCACTATTACTACGTGGGCCAGAAATATGGAGAACAGATAAGAATATGGAGAGAAAGATAAAGGTTTTCGAAAATAAAATTCCGTGGAAGATATTTGAAGCAATATTTGAGGGAGGAAAAGTAAGTATAAGGAAAAAAAAAAGACAGGAAGCTCAGGGAGTTATATAATGAACCAGATATTGTTTCAGAAGCCAAGACAAGATGCTGAGATGGGCATGGCAGATTTATACTAACAGAACAGACGGATCAGTATTGAGAGAACCGTCAGAAAAAAAAAATTGGATAATGGAGACCTTTAGAAACACCGAAAACAAGATGGAATGACCAGGTTGCCAAGGATGATCAGATACTTGGAGTAAGGGAAGAAGGTGTCAAGGACAGAATGCTGTTGTGGAGGCTACTAGACGAGAGACTGAAAACAGACTGCAGTTTTTTGGGCCCGGGAGAGTAAGGCTAAGGGCAAGTAAATTTTCAAGTGAAATATCAAAACCTTTCGAAATTAAACAGGCATTAGAGAGAAACTGGACTGTCCCCATTACTATTCAATTGAGTTTTAGAGAAAGTAGTGCGAGAATGGAGAAAAATAACATAAGAAGAGGGAGTAAAGAAAGTGAAACTTGGAAGAAAGGAAGAGAACCTTGAAATCAACTGCTTAGCGTTTGCTGATAATTTAGCAGCAGGGAAACTTCAAGATACAGCGAAACAGATAAACACTCTCCAAAAGGTTGTTGTGGTCTTCAGTCCAGACACTGGTTTGATGCAGCTCTCCATGCTACTCTATCCTGTGCAAGCTTCTTCATCTCCCAGTACTTACTGCAACCTACATCCCTCTGACTCTTTTTAGTGTATTCATCTCTTGGTCTCCCTCTACGGTTTTTACCCTCCACGCTGCCCTCCTGTACTAAATTGGTGTGCCCTTGATGCCTCAGAACATGTCCTAGCAACCGATCCCTTCGTCAAGTTGTGCCACAAACTCCTCAATTCTATTCAGTACCTACCCATTAGTTATGTGATCTGCCAATCTAATCTTCAGCATTCTTCTGTAGCATCACATTTCGAAAGCTTCTATTCTCTGCTTGTCTAAACTATATATCGTCCACGTTTCACTTCCCTACAGGGCTACACTCCATACAAATACTTTCAAAAACGACTTCCTGACACTTAAATCTATACTCGATGTTAACAAATTTCTCTTCTTCAGAAACGATTTCCTTGCCATTGCCAGTCTACATTTTATATCCTCTCTACTTCGACCATCATCAGTTATTTTGCTCCGCAAATAGCAAAACTCCTTTACTAATTTAAGTGTCTCACTTCCTAATCTAATTCCCTCAGCATCACCCGGTTTAATTCGACTACAGTCCATTATCCTCGTTTTGCTTTATTGATGTTAATCTTAAATCCTCCTTTTAAGACACTGTCCACCCCGTTCAGCTGCTCTTCCAGGTCCTTTGCTGTCTCTGACAGAATTATTTCTTCTCTGTGGATTTTAATTCCTACTCCGAGGCCGGCCGGAGTGGACTAGCGGTTGTAGGCGCTACAGTCTGGAACCTCGTGACCGCTACGGTCGCAGGTTCGAATCCTGCCTCGGGCATGGATGTGTGTGATGTCCTTAGGTTAGTTAGGTTTAGGTAGTTCTTAGTTCTAGGGGACTGATGACCTCAGTTGTTAAGTCCCATGGTGCTCAGTGCCATTTGAACTATCCTACTCCGAATTTTTCTTTTGTTTCCTTTACTGCTTGCTCAATATACAGATTGAATGAGATCGGGGAGAGGCTACAACCCTGTCTCACTCCCATCCCAACCACTGCTTCCATTGCATGCCCTTCGACTGTTATAACTGCCATCTGGTTTCTGTACAAATTGTAAATAGCCTTTCGCTCCCTGTATTTTACTCCTGCCACCTTCAGAATTTGAAAGAGAGTATTCCAGTCAACATTGTCAAAAGCTTTCTCTAAGTCTACAAATGCGAGAAACGTAGGTTTGCCTTTCCTTAATCTATTTTCTAAGATAAGTCGTAGGGTCAGTATTGCCTCACGTGTTCCAACATTTCTATGGAATACCAATTGATCTTCCCCGAGGTCGGCTTCTACCAGTTTTTCCATTCGTCTGTAAAGAATTCGTGTTAGTATTTTGCAGCCGTGGCTTATTAAACTGATAGTTTGGTAATTTTCACATCTGTCAACACCTGCTTTCCTCCAAAAGGTAACAGAGAAAATTGGAATCGAAATTTCGTTTCAAAGAGGCGCATGCATGAGCAATGTTGAAGGTGCATAAATTATATGGAATATAAAAGCCAAATGCTCCGTTCACAGCACCTAACATAAACAGAGACAGAAAAATGGAAAGGGCATTCCTGTTAACAATGAGCACATATAGTAAGAAATTAATAATTGCTACAGAAAGAGGCACTGCAATTGTGCTGATTACAACCGGTCGTCTTTTTACCTCAGAATTCATCGCCATAAGCGCAGGGAAAGAGTTAAATAATTTGGAAACGAAAGAAAGAACAATAATTCGAAAGGTTTTGAGTTCAAAGTATGAAAATGTATTTGGAAATTTAGAAGCAACAAGGAATGTATGGAAAAAGAGAGAATATGATAAATACAATGACAAAACGGAGAATTACGTATTATGGCCACTTAAAAAGATTCGATAAGAAGGGGCTGACACTAACACTCAATTTGTTGACAAACATCCAAAAACCCAAATTTAATGGTTTATAGAAATTGAGAAACAGCTGCAGGAGTTGGGAAGAACAACCAGGGACAGAAACCAAACACGAGTTGAGTAAGAAGGTATAAAAAGTAAGGAGTCCCCAGAGGAAAACACAAAGGAGGAGAGACATAGAACAAAGAAGAGAATAAAGAAGTACAGGGAAGCCAAAAAAAGGAAAAGAATATGATGTAAGAAATGAGCTGTTTCACGGGGTCCTTAGTTGGTCAGTTTCGCATCGCAATAATAATACTAATAATAATAATATGGATACGGAGCCCTGCGAAATGACTGAAACGTGACGCCTTTCGTTATGGTGGAATTCCTATTTTTCAATTAGCGTTTTCAATTCACCTAGCGACTCGCCATCATATGGTACAGTTTTTAGTAATCATTTATAACAGTGTTGGGATCATTCTGTAGCTGTCACAATACTAGAAAAAGGCCGAAACAACCAACCACACTGTGACGAGATAGCTGGCGTTATTTATATCATAAAATCATAAGACCGGTATCTGCATCTTCATCTGCATAAATACTCTGCAGTCCATCATATCATACATGGTGGAGAGTACCTTATATCGACAGTCTACACGCCTCTGTACTAACCCTAATTTCTTATGTCTTCTCTTATCTTCGTGGTCCTTGAGTGAAATGTTCGTTAGCGGCTGTAGAATCCTTCTGCTGTCGCCTTCACATTCCGGTCCTCTAAATTTTCTCAGTAGTATTTTGCGAAGAGAACGTCGTCCTCGCTCTAGGGATTTTCATATGAGTTCATGAAACATTTCCGTAAAATTCGCGTGTACCAGTAATAAATCAAGCGCGTCGCTTCTGAATTACTTCGATGTCTTCCTTTATTCCGACTTGGTGGGGATCTCAAACACTCGAGCAATAGTCAAGAACGGTTTTCCCAAGTGTTCTATACGCGGTCTCATAGCATTCTCCCAATAAACCGAAGCCGACCATCGGCTTACCAATTAACGACCTTACGTGCTCGTTCAATTTCAAATTACTTTGCAACGTTACATCCAGATATTTAATTGATGTATCTATGTTAAGCAGCGCGCTGCCAATGCTGTATTCGAATATTACGGGAATGTTTTTCAAACTCACCTGCCTGCACCTACATATTGCTGCATTTAGAGAAAGCTACAATTGATCACACCAACTGGAAACTTTGTCAAAGTCATCTTGTACCCTCGTACAATCACTCAATGACGACACCTTCCCGTACACCACAGCGTCATCAGCCGTAAGTTGCTGCTAACCATACTGGTCAGGTCATTTATGTACACAGAGAACGAAAGCTGCGCTTTCACACTTCCATGGGCCACTCCTGGCGAAACCCTTGCCTCGGATGATCACCCACCTTCGAGGAGAACGCACTGACTTCAGTTACTTAAGAAATCTTCGAGCCACTCAGTTATCTGGGAATCTAAACCATACGCTCATACCTTCGTTGTTTGCTGTGGAGTACCCTGTGAAACGCTTTCCGGAGAAATAGGAATATAGAATCTGCCTGTTGCCCTTCATCTACGATTCGCAGGATAACATGTGAGAAAAGGGCAAGCTGAGTTTCGTACGAGCGACACTTTCTAACTCCGTCCTGATCTGTGGACATCAGATTTTCAGTCTGTGAGGGGTTCACTATGTAAGGGGTTCACCACTCTGCTGGAGCAAATGCAGTCTCGATGTATTGCTCTCTTGCTAGAACGACAGTTCACAGGCGCTGCCTGATACATTCTGCGGCAGTTGCAGTCGCTCGCTGCTACAGTGTAGTTGTAGTCCATCGCTGATACAGCGCAGTTTATAGCTAGTAGTTGTTAAAGTCACAGTGCAGAAGAAATTGTAAAATTTTATTATATGGAACTGAATAATAACTGAGGTCAGCCGCAGAGGGAAATGATACCATGGAATGAGATGATGATGAACAAATGAATAATTGTTAATACAATGAAAAATCACCAGGTGAGGATGGGATGGTAACAGAAATGTGGAAACTAGGGGGCTTATCTGCATGGCAGAAAATTCACAAAGTAATTAAAGACATTTGGACAAAAGAAATCATACCCAGTGACTGGAAACAAGCACTGACCCACCCTCTCCATAAAAAAGGAGATAAAACAGACACCAACAATTACAGGGGCATATCCTTGTTACCAGTGACATACAAAATACTTTCTAAAGCACTTTTAAATAGAATAGAGGAACAAGCAGGACCTAATATAGGAGATTATCAAGCAGGATTTAGAAAAGGTAGATCATGTGCAGAACAGATTCTTAATTTAAAAACAATTTGGAGATAGAGACCTATACAAAATAAAAATACAGTAGTTACTTTCGTAGACTTCAAGAAGGCCTACGACTCAGTTGACAGACGAACACTATTCCAGATACTTTATGAATCAGGGATAGATGAAAACACCAGAAGACTTGTTGAACAAACGCTCACAGATACAACATCAAGAATTAAGTTTCAAGGTGAAATTTCTGAACCATTCAGAATCAAAACAGGAGTTCGACAAGGAGACGGACTGTTCTCAATTCTCTTTAACTTGGTTTTAAATAAAATAGTAAAAACATGGGAAAGCAGATTAAAAAACAGTGGCACAAAGGAAAGAACAAATTTGAAGTGAAATGTTTAGCCTTTGCGGATGATATGGCATTGATAACTGAAAACCGAACACACGCAACAGTTATGCTTGATCTGTTACACGAGATTGCTGAAAAGACTGGGCTAAAAATATCCTATGAAAAAAAAACAGAGTATATAGAACACAAACATAATACAGAAAAGTTTATGAAAACAAAGTATGGAAAAAATTAAAAGAGTTGATAGATTCAAATACCTGGGGGAGTGGATCCAAGCCAATGGACTGGATAACACAACAAATAAAGAAAGAATAAAAAAGTTAGAATTTGCGTATAAATTAACACAAAACCACTACAATAAGAAATCAATATCCATACAAGCGAAGATTAAACATTATAATTCAGTTATTAGGACACAAGCAACGTATGGATCAGAGTGGCTAACATTGAATAAGAAAAGTGAATTAAAAGAACTAGAAAAAAGAGAGAGAAAAATACTAAGAAAAATTCTAGGACCTGAGAAAAACATGGAAAATAGGTGGTTTAAAACGAGAAATGAAGACCTATAGAAAAATACAGAAAAGATCACAGATACAATGAGGAAGAGACGGCTAAAATTTTATGGACATTTAAAAAGAATAGAAGAAACACGGATCACAAAGAAAATTTTTAATTACGTTAGTAAGCTGAAAAAACTGTAGGATGGATAGAAGCAGTAAAGAAAGACTCCAACAAAATAGGTGTTACAGAAGAAATAATACGTGACAGGAATCACTTTAGGCTACTTATAGAAAACGCAAACTATGAAGAAGATGAGCCAAAACCTCGACCTAAGAGAGTGTGGACAGATGAACAGAGACAAGCAGTTGGCGGGAAAATGAAGAAGCACTGGGAAGAACGGAAGAAAAAAAACACCATAAGTCTTAAGTTGTATGAGGTCCATAGCTGGCCAAATTCATAAATAAAAAAAATTAAAAATCAACACTGTAATTAAGTCAACCATCTATTGTAAGGTAAATTTTATTATTTTTATTGGCATGCGCGTAGTTAAGTCACTTGTCTGAGATGTTATTTGTTTCAATTTTTGTGATTAGTCAGCAGCAGTTGATCCAGGTTTGTAATATGTTCAATTTTCCCGTGTAATGGATAGTAGATCTTTACCAACAACTTAAAAAAATTTCAGAATATGATTGTTTTTACCAGTCAACTATAAAAGTATGATTTCCCCTTAAGTCATTGCCATTCCCGATCCAGTCATTTATCTAAATTAAAATATTCCAGAATTTTTGTCACATCATAGTCATGTGTTCTTTAGTAATCAGACGACCAGCTGTGCAGCTGTGTCATAAAGTAAAGTCAGTTTTTCTCGTGATTCAGATCTCAGACAAATGTTATCCAGTGTTAGTAGACAGGCCAGCATTGGACTCAGCTGTGCCATTTACGAGCAGATGTATAGACAGCGTCGTCCGGCCACACCAAACGAGCTAAGAACTTCTCCCGGACAGATTCAGATTGATTTCACAGTGCCATGGCGTAGCGCTGCTTACGTCAAAATGTATCAGTTTATCATGAGTTAAGATTTATCTGTTTTCATACGTCATAATTTAATGATCCAAATATAACTATTTTTATTTTTATTTTCTGTTTGGGACGGTTACACATCATTATTATATATTTTTTTATTTATACGGGAAGGTTACAAGTCTCAGGAAAATTTATTACATTGGAACTCATAATCTGTTCAAGAATCCTGCAGCAAGCCCATGTCAAGGATATTGGTGTGCAATTTTGTGGGTCCGTTCTTTTACTCTTCTTGTATACAGGAGCCACCTGCGCTTTTCCCAGTCGCTTGGGACGTAGCGCTGGGCGAGGGATACGCGGTAAATGCGACCTAAGGGGCCAATGCTGTGGTGAGCTCTTTGTGAAACTGAAATTGGTTTACATCCGGACCTGGCAACTTAATTTGATATCAATTCTGTCAGTTTATTCTCCTTACCAGAGTCTGTGCGATACATGACGGTATTTCTGCACGATACTCCTGCGTGAACGATTTCTTCAACACAGAATTTAAAACTTCGTCTTTTCTTTTGATGTTTTCTGTTCCCACACCAGACTGACTGAGTGTTTGGAAAGAGGTCTTCGACCCTCTTACAAGGGAACCTCCCCATCGCACCCCCCTCAGATTTAGTTATAAGTTGGCACAGTGGATAGGACTTGAAAAACTGAACACACATCAATTGAGAAAACAGGAAGAAGTTGTGTGGGACTATGAAAAAATAAGCAAAATATACAAACTGAGTAGTTCATGGGAAGATAAGTAACTTTAAGGATAATGGAAACGTAGGAGCGCCGTGGTCTCGTGGTAACGTGAGCAGCTGCGGAACGAGAGGTCCTGGGTTCAAATCTTCCATCGAGTGAAAAGTTTAATTTTTTATTTTCAGTTTATGTGACAAACTCTTATGTTTTCATCACTTTTTCGGGAGTGATTATCGCATCCACAAGAAAACCTAAATCGGGCAAGGTAGAAGAATCTTTTTACCCATTCGCCAAGTGTACAAGTTAGGTGGGTCGACAACATATTCATGTCATGTGACGCACATGCCGTCACCAGTGTCGTATAGAAAATATCAGATGTGTTTTCCTGTGGAGGAATCGGCTGACATATGACCTTGCGGTCAAATGTTTTCGGTTCCCATTGGAGAGGCACGTCCTTTCGTCTACTAATCGCACGGTTTTGCGATGCGGTCGCAAAATACAGACACTAAACTTATTACAGTGAACAGAGACGTCAATGAACGAACGGACAGATAATAACTATGCAAAAATAAAGAAAGTAAAATTCTCACTCGAAAGAAGACTTGAACCAAAGACCTCTCGTTCTACAGCTGCTCACGCTACCACGGGACCACGGCGCTCCTGGGCTCATATTCTCATTGATGTTGCCTATCTTACACATGGACTACTCAGTTTGTATATTTTGCTTATTTTTTCACAGTTCCACACAACTTCTTCCTGTTTTCTCAATTGATCTGTGTTCAGTTTATCTAGGCCTATCCACTGTGCTAACTTATAACTAAATCTGAGGGGGGTGCGATGGGGAGGTTCCCTTGTTAGCAATTTTACGTAAGGCCAGAATATGTCGAGTAAGCCGCGCTTCGGCTCGCGTGGTTGCCGTTGCCAGGTTGGCATCGTTTAGTTGGGAAAGTACGGTTGTCATCTTAGTCTTGTGTTCATTGGCGCCACTCCGTTTGCGACCGTTGTCTGTCCGCTAGTGGGAGCAGCCATGCTTATCGATATCTAGTAACGGTGGTACTATATCTGGGGCGACGTCGTGGTGTTTCCGTGTCGTGTGAGTCGGCAGTTCGGTTGGGGACGGTCGAGGAGCCACTTCTGCGCAGTGCGAGAACACGGCGGGGCCACTGGCGGCACGCATGCACTGCCGGATGGAAGGGCTGTAGTCGCGAGGGGTACAACCCCGTTGTCAACTGGACCCAGGAAGTTTGAGTGGGCCTTAATTCAAAAACCTCCGCCATTGTGACATCTCGCCATTTGCTTGCGTGTTGCTGCTCGTAGTGTCGCTGAGACGAAGAGCAGCGGGTGGAGCTTATGGGGAGGGCGAACCTAGTTAGCCTTCCTCCACTTCTTAATTGTTGCATTCTGTGTGTTATTATTTGTGAAGTTCAAGCCTAGTGGCCACTAACACCCCACTTACCTGCCCTGCGGCTTAGTGTATGTTACAGCAGTGTACTGTACTCGCCTTGCCCCTGCTGTCCAGTAAGGCGTGTAGTTCGACAGCTTCCTTGATTTGTGGTCCGGGTGGTGTTTTTTTTTTTCCCCAATCTGGTAGTAGTTGTTCCTTCCTGCTTCCGGATGCTCTAAACACTGGAGGCTGAAGACGTAGTGCTGACTGTCGGTCCTGTCTTGAGTGTGTTATTCCAGCATAGCATTAGTCAGCAGACGTTAGGTAGATTCGGCAAATGATTATTGATCATGCGTTTAAACTGCCACTAGTCTGAGTTACCATCTCGTGAAGTGAATGCAACTCTTGGCTACCTGTCTTATAACTCGCGAAGTTTTGAGGGACTTTCCCAGGTCGCCCTTGGAGCGACGTCTGCGCCCCGCGCCACCTCCCCCACCCCCTCCCCCTTGGTTTGGTCAGATTTTATGATTTTTTTTAAAAATATTTTAATAACTGTAGTTTCAAGTTCGAAGATGTTTGACTGGTTCTTAAAGGTTTGCTAGTCATGCCTTCAGCCATGAAACAGTTTTATATTATTACTATTGGAACCTTCAGCCAAGCAGTAGTTGTCATTAAGGCCTTCAGCCGTGAGTGTTACTTGTCTTAAAATTTTAATTAGACAATTGTCTTCTAGCAGTGAGATTTTCATTATTGTTCTTTTAAAAATATTTTTAATAACTGAAATTGCAAGTTGAAGAAGGTGAAACGTCCCCTTCTTGAACAATTATACAAGACTGTGCTTTAACTGGCACACAATATTTTTAGCGCAACGCAATCTGACTTTCAAAAAATCCCTACGAAAGAATGGCCCTGACTAACATTAACCTATCCGTTTCACAAATCGCTTACCTCACAAAAATCTTGGTTACTCGAACTACTGCAATACAGCAGGCGCCACTGACTTTCAAAAAATCCCTACGAAAGAATGGCCCTGACTAACATTAACCTATGCGTTTCACAAATCGCTTACCTCACAAAAATCTTGGTTACTCGAACTACTGCAATACAGCAGGCGCCACTACTGCCAGCTAAATAAAAGATTCAAACTATGGAAGGCACTAACTACTGATAGGGATAGTTAGCAAATGAAAGATATTAATAGAGAACAAACACTGTATTTACCTTAATAGTCATAATATATATAGCAGTTCATGACAAATTACAAAACTCCGCCATCTCTCTCCCCACATCCACCACTGCTGGCGGCTCACCTCCAACTGCGCAACGCTACGCGCTGTTCACATCCAGCTGCCCAACACTACAATGGCAGACAACAATGCAAACTAGCCACAGACTGCACACAGCACAGCCAGTGATTTTCATACAGAGCGCTACGTAACGTTGCCAATAAGAAAACATAAACAGCCTATTTACATAGCCCCCATGCTCCCCACAAAAAATTTTACAAATTCTTTTGGGCACTGGCCAATACAGATTTGAAAAAATTTTTCATAATTACAGTAAGAAAAATATCAAATCCACACACTTATTAATACAATGTTGATCAAAAGCTAAAATTTTCTCACAGTCCATAAAGACAGTCCTGATCATTCATCACAGTGAAACTGCCGTTTCTTTTCTCAAAGTCTGAGCAGTAAAAGACAATGCACACGGAAGCAGTGGATTTCCATGCAGTCTTGAAGAAGTAGTGTTGTCCTTCCAACGGAAAGACAGTGCTGACTCTTGACATGCTGACAGGTATTGGTCCACAACAGAGCAAACCCACAGCAGAGTCAGTCGACATTTTGAAGAATATTGGTAGGTAGGTCATCACAGAGCAAACCCACTGTAGTCCTGGTAGAGATTACAGTACTGGTGGGCCACCAGAGGTGCAGACCCACTGCAGTCCTTGTAGAAATAATGGTACTGCTGTTTATGTTTTCTTATTGGCAACGTTACGTAGCGCTCTGTATGAAAATCACTGGCTGTGCTGTGTGCAGTCTGTGGCTAGTTTGCATTGTTGTCTAACTTTTCAAGCTTTTGTCCCATTTGTTGCATTAATTGTAATAACAATGCACTGGTGTCTGAAACATGTTCCTCAGTGCTTTTCAGCAGTGAATTTGCACCGGCAACATTCACATTTTGACAAGCGGAAAATGTGTCTTGACTCATTTGAGAAAACGGTGAGGACGCAAAACCTGAATCTACAGTATTTGCAAAATTGTGTCCTGTCATTTCGGATTCCTGAGGCGAGCTGTTGCCGAGCGATCGATCGATAATGCTTCCCTGTTCACTACCTGTTTCACTGTCTACGCGATTGTTTGTAGCCCGCTCCATTTCCCTATGCACAGTTACCAAATTACTACTTTGAACGTCTGTTAATTCATTACACAGTGGTGCTGGCAAGCTACACTCGCCGTCACTATTATTTCTCAGTTTACTTTGGAGCCTAGTGTTACGTTTTTCACACGCCATTATTGTCACAATATTTCACACGATAACACAGAAAAGCACAATTTGAAGAGCAAAAATAAGAGAACACATTAACATAACACTGAAAATAATATCTAGTTAATTGCAAGCGCAGCTGCGAAATACTTGGAGCAAATCTAAATGCATGCCACAACTGTGTACAACAATGAAAAACTACAACTACAAAGGAAATTCTCTCTACAATTACGCGCTAGCAATAAACAATAGGTACACTAATTACACAAACTACCAAAAAAATCAGAAGATTCCAGTGAGGTATCCTGGCAGGGTCGCCATATGAAACGTCCCCTTCTTGAACAATTATACAAGACTGTGCTTTAACTGACACACAATATTTTTAGCGCAACGCAATCTGACTTTCAAAAAATCCCTACGAAAGAATGGCCCTGACTAACATTAACCTATGCGTTTCACAAATCGCTTACCTCACAAAAATCTTGGTTACTCGAACTACTGCAATACAGCAGGCGCCACTACTGCCAGCTAAATAAAAGATTCAAACTATGGAAGGCACTAACTACTGATAGGGATAGTTAGCAAATGAAAGATATTAATAGAGAACAAACACTGTATTTACCTTAATAGTCATAATATATATAGCAGTTCATGACAAATTACAAAACTCCGCCATCTCTCTCCCCACATCCACCACTGCTGGCGGCTCACCTCCAACTGCGCAACGCTACGCGCTGTTCACATCCAGCTGCCCAACACTACAATGGCAGACAACAATGCAAACTAGCCACAGACTGCACACAGCACAGCCAGTGATTTTCATACAGAGCGCTACGTAACGTTGCCAATAAGAAAACATAAACAGCCTATTTACATAGCCCCCATGCTCCCCACAAAAAATTTTACAAATTCTTTTGGGCACTGGCCAATACAGATTTGAAAAAATTTTTCATAATTACAGTAAGAAAAATATCAAATCCACACACTTATTAATACAATGTTGATCAAAAGCTAAAATTTTCTCACAGTCCATAAAGACAGTCCTGATCATTCATCACAGTGAAACTGCCGTTTCTTTTCTCAAAGTCTGAGCAGTAAAAGACAATGCACACGGAAGCAGTGGATTTCCATGCAGTCTTGAAGAAGTAGTGTTGTCCTTCCAACGGAAAGACAGTGCTGACTCTTGACATGCTGACAGGTATTGGTCCACAACAGAGCAAACCCACAGCAGAGTCAGTCGACATTTTGAAGAATATTGGTAGGTAGGTCATCACAGAGCAAACCCACTGTAGTCCTGGTAGAGATTACAGTACTGGTGGGCCACCAGAGGTGCAGACCCACTGCAGTCCTTGTAGAAATAATGGTACTGCTGTTTATGTTTTCTTATTGGCAACGTTACGTAGCGCTCTGTATGAAAATCACTGGCTGTGCTGTGTGCAGTCTGTGGCTAGTTTGCATTGTTGTCTAACTTTTCAAGCTTTTGTCCCATTTGTTGCATTAATTGTAATAACAATGCACTGGTGTCTGAAACATGTTCCTCAGTGCTTTTCGGCAGTGAATTTGCACCGGCAACATTCACATTTTGACAAGCGGAAAATGTGTCTTGACTCATTTGAGAAAACGGTGAGGACGCAAAACCTGAATCTACAGTATTTGCAAAATTGTGTCCTGTCATTTCGGATTCCTGAGGCGAGCTGTTGCCGAGCGATCGATCGATAATGCTTCCCTGTTCACTACCTGTTTCACTGTCTACGCGATTGTTTGTAGCCCGCTCCATTTCCCTATGCACAGTTACCAAATTACTACTTTGAACGTCTGTTAATTCATTACACAGTGGTGCTGGCAAGCTACACTCGCCGTCACTATTATTTCTCAGTTTACTTTGGAGCCTAGTGTTACGTTTTTCACACGCCATTATTGTCACAATATTTCACACGATAACACAGAAAAGCACAATTTGAAGAGCAAAAATAAGAGAACACATTAACATAACACTGAAAATAATATCTAGTTAATTGCAAGCGCAGCTGCGAAATACTTGGAGCAAATCTAAATGCATGCCACAACTGTGTACAACAATGAAAAACTACAACTACAAAGGAAATTCTCTCTACAATTACGCGCTAGCAATAAACAATAGGTACACTAATTACACAAACTACCAAAAAAATCAGAAGATTCCAGTGAGGTATCCTGGCAGGGTCGCCATATGAAACGTCCCCTTCTTGAACAATTATACAAGACTGTGCTTTAACTGACACACAATATTTTTAGCGCAACGCAATCTGACTTTCAAAAAATCCCTACGAAAGAATGGCCCTGACTAACATTAACCTATGCGTTTCACAAATCGCTTACCTCACAAAAATCTTGGTTACTCGAACTACTGCAATACAGCAGGCGCCACTACTGCCAGCTAAATAAAAGATTCAAACTATGGAAGGCACTAACTACTGATAGGGATAGTTAGCAAATGAAAGATATTAATAGAGAACAAACACTGTATTTACCTTAATAGTCATAATATATATAGCAGTTCATGACAAATTACAAAACTCCGCCATCTCTCTCCCCACATCCACCACTGCTGGCGGCTCACCTCCAACTGCGCAACGCTACGCGCTGTTCACATCCAGCTGCCCAACACTACAATGGCAGACAACAATGCAAACTAGCCACAGACTGCACACAGCACAGCCAGTGATTTTCATACAGAGCGCTACGTAACGTTGCCAATAAGAAAACATAAACAGCCTATTTACAAAGGTAACTGGTTCCTACAAGATTACTATTCAGTCCTTCAGCCGTGAAACAGTTTTTAAATTATTACTTTTGGGCCTTCAGCCGAGAAATAGTTTTGAATTTGTTGTCATTAAGGCCTTCAGCCTTGGAACACTTCTTAATTTATTGCCACCTTTTATTTTTTGTTGTTTCCAAATAAAGTGTGCGTGACTCAAAAGTAAACTAACCAACAGTAATTGGTTACGGCCCCGTCCACAATCGTAACCCAGTCCTGCCTTCCTTGGTACCACGTCTCATCGGGCTCTTGGCATGATCTTTTGCTAAGGTTTGTCGGTGGAAACGGTGCTGTTTTTCGCCCTTAATCCAAATACTTGGTGACATCACTTGGAGTCATCTGGTTCCTGGTGAAGAAATGAGTTTGGATTTTTTTTCTGTTTTGCAGTTATGTTACGAAACTACTCAAGCATTGACACAGGTAACAACTCTCGCGTGCCTTGCAGGATATAAACAAAAATAGAGAGTGTGACTTGAGGTAATGTTCAAAGATTATGTGTTGGAGCAACAATTTTCTCTGAAATCTTGTATTTTCGAAAGTTACGATGATCTTGAATGATAGTAAATACACTGCCTGTCAAAAGAAAGTGAAGCACCCAGAAGACATGTCGGATGTGAACGTAACTCACTACTCCCACGCGCCATCGGCCAGTATGTAGACGGCTAGCGAGCCCAGCAGTGCTTTGCCACATAATGCTAAATATGTATCGGGATTGGCTGTACTTCCTAATCTCTCCCCCCTCTCCGTCCTCCTTTCGCTCTCTTTCACCATACCCTCCTCCTAGCCTTTCTCTGTCCATCACCTCCCCATTTATGACGTTTTCGGATAGTGAACATCTCCCACATAAAAACCAACATGGATTCCGCTAACAGAGATGCTGCGAAGCTCAGCTCGCTCCGTTCCTCCATGAGATCCACAGCGCAGTGGACAACGGGGGTCAGGCTGACGCCGTGTTCCTTGATTTCAGTAAGGCATTTTACACCATCCCGCATTGCCGTGTAACGAAAAAAAAAAAAAAATACGAGTTTACGCAGTATCTGAGCAGACCTGCGATTGGATTCAAGCCTTCCTTTCAGATAGAACTCAACATGTCGCTCTTAACGGAACTAAATCTACACATGTAATATGCGGAGTACCACAGGGAAGTGTGATAGGACCGTCGCTCTTCACAACATATATAAATGATCCAGTAGAAAGCGTCGGATGCTCTTTAAGGCTATTCTCAGTTGATGCAGTTGTCTATACCAAAGTAGCAACGGCAGAAGATAGTAAGAATTTGCAGAACGACCTGCAGAGAATTGATGAATGGTGCAGGCTCTGGCAGTTGACCCTCAACGTGAATAAATGTAACATATTGCGCATACATAGGAAAAGAAATCCACTAGTGTATAGCTACACTACTCATGACAAACGGCTGGAGACAGCGTTTGCCGTAAAATATCCAGAGCGACCTCAAGTGGAATGACCGTATGAAACAGATAGTGGAGAAAGCATCTCATCTACATTTACGTGATTCCTATTGGCAATGAAGTGCCTGGCAGAGGGTTCAACGAACCACTTTCAAGCTGTCTCTCTACCGTTCTTCTCTCGAACGGCGCGCGTGCAAAACGATCACTTAAATTTATTTGCGCGAGCCCTGATTTCACTTATTTTATCATGACGATCATTTCTATCTATGTAGGTGGGTGTCAACAGAATGTTTTCGCAATCGGAGGAGAAAACTGGTAATTTAAATTTCATGAGAAGATCCCGTCGCAACGAAAAACGCCTTTGTTTTAGCAATTGCCACTCCAGTTCACGTATCATGTCTGTGGCACCATCTTCACTGTTTCGCGATAATACAAAACGAACTGCCCTTCTTTGTACTTTTTCGATGTCATCCGTCAGTCTCACCTGATAAGGATCCCACATCGCACAGCAATACTCCAGAGTACGGCGGACAAACGTTATGTAAGTAGTCTCTTTAGTAGACCTGTTGCAGCTTCTAAGTGTTCTGTCAATGAATCGCAGTCTTTGGTTTGCTCTACCCACAACATTATCTATGTGATCGTTCCAATATAGGTTATTTGTAATTGTAATCCATAAGTATTTAGCTGAATTTAAAGCCTTCAGATTTGTGTGACTTATTGCGTAATGGAAATTTAGAGGATTTCTTTTCGTACTCATGTGAATAACTTCACACTTTTCTTTATTCAGTGTGAATTGCCACTTTTTGCACCATGCAGATATCTTGACTAAATCATTTTGCAATTATTTTGGTCATCAGATGACTTTACAAAACGGTAAATGACAGCATGATCTGCAACCATTCTAAGATGGCTACTCAGATTGTCTGCTACGTAGTTAATATGGATCAGGAACAATAGAAGGCCTATAACACTACTTTGGGGGAACGCCGGATAATACCTCTGTTTTACTCAAAGCGTTTCCGTCTATTACTACGAACTGTGACCCTTCTGACAGGAAATCACGAATGCAGACGCACAACTTAGGCGATATTCCATAGGCACGCAGTTTGGTTAGAAGACGCTTGTGAGGAACGGTGTCGAAAGCCTTCTGGAAATCTAAAAAAATGGAATCAATTTGATATCCCCTGTCGATATCACTCATTACTTCATGAGTATAAAGAACTAGTTGTGTTTCACAAGAACAATGTTTTCTGAATCCGTGCTGACTATGTGTCACTAAATCGTTTTCTTCGAGGTAGTTTATAATGTTCGAATACAGTTAATGTTTCAAAACCCTACAGCAAATCGGCGTTAATGATATGGGCCTGTAATTCAGCGGATTATTTCTACTTCCCTTTTTGGGTGTTGATGTGACATGAGCAAGTTTCCAGTCTTTAGGTAGGATCTTACTGTGACCGAGCGGTTGAACGAGGGTTGTAACTTTAATAGTGGCAACTATTTATTTACAGCTCGTACAAAATAAGACACGTGTTTCAAAGTTTTACTGACCTTCAAAGTACTCAACAGCATTGTGTATAACCCGTTGCCAGCGATGTGGAAGTCGTAGGATACTCTTAGCAGTGCCAGTTGTGTTGACAGTTCGAGCGGCGCGGTCTATTGCCCGACGAATCTGTAGCAGTTCTGAAGAGAATGCCGTGAAGTGTTTCCTTCAGTTTAGAAATCGAATTGGACGAGGCTTAAGTCAGGGGAGTGCAGTAGGTGGTATGGCACTTAGCAGCCCCATCAGTCAAACAAATCAGTAACAACTTGCACAGTACGTGCTTGAGCATTGCCCTGCAAAATGATGGTCAGGTCCTGCAGAAAGTGTCATCACTTCTGTCTCTATGCTGTTCATTTTTGGAACACAACCTACGACCAGCTTAGAGACAGAAGTGATAACACTTTCTGCAGGACCTGACCATCATTTTGCAGGACAATGATCAAGCACGTACAGTGCAAGATGTTACTGATTTCAGAATGAGATTTTCACTCTGCAGCGGAGTGTGCGCTCATATGAAACTTCCTGGAAGATTAAAACTGTGTGCCGGACCGAGACTCGAACTCGGGACCTTTGCCTTTCGCGGGCAAGTGCTCTACCACAGAGCTACCCAAGCACGACTCACGCCCCGTCCTCACAGCTTTACTTCTACCAGTATCTCGCCTCCTACCTTCCAAACTTTACAGAAGCTCTCCTGCGAACCCTGTTACTGATTTGTTTGACTGATGGGGCTGCCAAGTGCCTAAATGCCTGTGCGACGTGGATATCGTCGCCGTTTGCGGCGCAGTCTTCCTGTGTACTAGTCATTGAGGGCAATAGAGATTGACTTGGCTGGTCAATTCAATAAGCAGCAGCTTATGGGTAGCCCTAATGTTTTTCGTGGACTACGAATGCAGTTCACCTGTGATGTCGAAGCTGTGTTTGGAGGCAGTAGATTGTCTGGGAATCTAAACCACACCAGCGCGTGTGTCAGAGGATGATGTCCGATGGATTCAAGACAGTTTTGTGCAGTCCCAGTAAGCCTACCAATAGAGCGAGTCGAGAACATGGAATAACCCAACCAACTGTATGGAAAGTTATGAGATGGCGTTCGCTTTACATGCCCTACCAATTACAACTTGTGCAGGGTCTCAGCGCCAATGACAAGGAGAAGCGTCTCGCATTTTGTGGTTATGTGGTAGCAAAGATGGAGGATGACAGCGTGTAATTTTTAGCGATGAACGGACATTCCTCGTTAATAGAAAAATCAACAGATACAATGTTCGCATATGGGGTTTGGAAAATCCACTTTCACCATTGCAACACGAAAGAGACTCACCGAAGATCAACGTGTTCTGTGCCGTATCCCGTACAAAGGTTTACCGACCATTCTTTGAGGAAAGAACAGGAATCATGTACATGAACATGTTGGAACAATGGCTGTTCCCTCAAGTTATGGAAGATTCCCAGGGCTTCATTTTCGAACAGGGTGGAGCTCTGCCCTGTTTGCACTGTGTTGTACGAGGCTTTTTGAATGACTCCCTTCCTCAGAGCTGGATCGGTCGCAGGGGACTTGAGGACCTGGCTCTGCACTTCTGGCCACCGAGACCTCCTGATCTCACACCCTGCGACCATTTTTCATAGGGTTATGTGGAGGAAGCTGTTTCCGTCCCGCTTCTACCAACCACTCTGAACGATCTGCGGAACCAGATCACTGCTATAAAAAACGAACTAATTACAAATTATTACAAATTATTAAATTGATATAAAACATTATGAAAACAACTTCGCAACTTCCTCTTTTCATTGCTATAAAACTTGATCATTTTGGATTTGTACTTGAGTAAATAGGAAGCTTTGAAAATAGGTCCATCATTTAGAATAACTCTGTATTATAATTTCTACTGCGGTTGGTCTGTTTTGTCTATTAGGTTACCGGATGTGCTGGTAAACAGGCGCCGAAACGTGGTTGGCAAACAGATAAGTTTGGTGACTGCAGAGCCTGTTTGCATTGAACGTGGTGAAGTATAAATCTTACTTCGCGTAGCAAACTTAGATTGCAGAAGTTCGACTTTTCCGAGGTGTGCAAATCTGCGCATTATGGCGCATGGTTTGGCGCTCAGATCGACACGTCACCAAAATGATATCCTTCGAACTTCAGTTATACTGGGAAATAATAGTCCCGAAAAGGGTTAGTTCAAAATGGTTCAAATGGCTCTGAGCACTATGGGACTCAACTGCTGAGGTCATTAGTCCCCTAGAACTTAGAACTAGTTAAACCTAACTAACCTAAGGACATCACAAACATCCATGCCCGAGGCAGGATTCGAACCTGCGACCGTCGCGGTCTTGCGGCTCCAGACTGCAGCGCCTTTAACCGCACGGCCACTTCGGCCGGCAAAGGGTTAGTAATTATGCTCTAAAATGAAGGGTGGACAAACGTATAGATTACAGCTCCTTAAATGCTAGCACGAGGGTGCTTTCATGCTAATCTGCTGCGACCAAAATGACTGACCAAGAAGAAATTATGACAAAAGATCGGAGGCGGATCGTACCTCTCTTACGTACAAAATAATGACATAATTCTCATCAACGATTGCTGTACAGATATTTAGCAATAGTTGCGTTTGATATTTGAATAGTTACTAACAGTAAACGTGTAAGGGGCGAGAAGCAGCGACGGCTGTTGAGTGATGACTGTGAAGCTCGCAGAGACGGCGCGTACCCATGTGAGACAGCATTGTCAGCACCTGACAGAGTTTTAATGGGGCCTCATTGTGGGTCTCCTTTCAGCCATCTGATGGGATCGTGTGATAGCCAGAAGCGGTCTTGGTACGCCTGGATCGCGCCATTTTTCTTTTATCTCTTCTGTCGCTACAAATCTTCGTCCTTTCAACGGGGTCTTCAACTTTGGAAATAAGAGAATGTCGGCAGGGGCCAGAGAACGGAGGATGGGGCAGCACAGTGATTTCGATTTCCGCACAACAGTCACGCACCAACAGAATGAATGTGCGGATGCGTTATC
This sequence comes from Schistocerca nitens, assembly GCF_023898315.1. Lineage (NCBI taxonomy): Eukaryota > Metazoa > Arthropoda > Insecta > Orthoptera > Acrididae > Schistocerca > Schistocerca nitens. The sequence goes on from NC_064623.1 coordinate 209,177,718, forward strand.
GTGATGCAAGGGGCATGAATTGTTTCGCCACATTTCAGGCCATTTCCTTCTCACATTTTCTCGTTGGCGTCACAACACTTGCCGATAGTACCATCGATTAACAGGTTGTCCTTGTGGCACGAATTCATGATGATCTAATGCTTCAAAATCAAAGAAGACTATCAACTCGACTTTGATATCTGACGTGCCCTGACAAGCTTCTTTTGGTCTTACAGAATCTTTCCCGACCCATCGTGAAGCTTGAACCTTGGTCTCGACATCATAACCGTAGACCCACGTCTCATCACTAGTTGTGGTTCTGTTAAGGAACATCTCGTTCTCATTTCTGCGGTGCACAAGCTCTTCACAGATCGCGAAACGAAGTTTTTTCTGGTCTTGACTCACGAGCCGTTCGACAAATTTGGCGGCAACACGATGCATTCCAAGATGCTGTGTCAGTATTTCATGACACGGTCCAAACTAAAATGCTACATTCTTCTGCAGTCCCTCGGGCAGTCAGTCTTCGACTGGCACCCACAATTTCGTTGATGTTCCCGACATCAGCGTCGTCGACAGACGTCCAAGGGCGTCCAGAACGAGAGTCGTCTGTACCTTCCGACCGGCCATTTTTACACCATTCGCAGCTTCGAGTATGGCTTAATCATTGATCACCGTAGGCTTCCTGTATCATTTGGTGTGTCTCTGTAAAAGTTTTCTCGAGTTTCACAGCCGCGCGGTGTCCAAGGCAAATTGTCATGGTTCGTGCAGCTCCCCCCGTCGGAGGTTTGAGTCCTCCCTCGGGCATGGGTGTGTGTGTTGCCCTTAGCGTAAGTTATGTTAAGATAGATTAATTAGTGTGTAAGCCTAGGGATCGATGACCTCAGCAGTTCCGTCTCATAGTCATTACCACAAATTTTAAAAAATTAAAAAATGTGTGAATTCCTAAGGGGCCAAACTTACGACGTCATCGGTCCCCTACTTAAACTAACTTATGTTAAGAACAACACACACACCCGTGCCCGAGGGAGGACTCGAAACTCCGGCGGGAGAGGCCACGCAGTCCGTGACATGACGGCTCAAACCACGCGGCCACTCCGCGCGGCACACGAATTTCCAAATTGAGTTCCACGCAAATCTACCATCTGCAAATCTACCATTTGCTCCTGCAAATCTACCATCTCGAAATTCTCAACCTGTGCGACACAACATACAGCTCAATACGGCGCTGAACAATAAATAACAGACATACAACAATGAAACTTTCGGCAGTTACATATTAAACACAGACGTGTGCAGGAATGCCAGCCGGATTTCGGTACGGTACACCATTAGCGCGGAATTTCTTGAACTGACGTCGATGCTGGACTCCATGGGAACATGAGGACGGGCATATTCGCTGCCAACGTTCCGATCGACAACGTATGATCGTCACAATTGAGGATCGCCTCATTGTGTACCAAGCAGATCCTAACGCCTTCAGACCAGCCCTTCTATCCGAGAACAAGTAATCAGTGAGTGTGGAACTTAGGAAACCTTTACGGAATGTAATACCTACATTATGTAACGTATCAAGTACTGTAGCTTAAGGGAGAACCACACAGACGTGATAATAGAAAGCCGAAAGCAAAAAAAACTTCTACCCAACATAGAAAAACCACTTACTCAGTTGTTACTAAATCTAAGCCACAAATGACAAGACACGTCAACACATTCGCTTTTGAAGCAACATTTAAAAAAATATTCGTGCATTAGAAAGTCGAGTGAAGTCTAAGAAAGGGCGAATCATTAGACTCCATAAAATTTTTTTAAGTGTCAAGGGAAGTGCGTGTTATAATAACAACAGAAATATGTGCGTCTCATCAATGATAACGTGTTTACATTCACTTGCTTTGAGAGGAGTAGGCTGAAAATATAGACATATTCGAAAGTATTTCTTCGTGAATGAGTTGTAGCTTATGTTTCTGAATCAGTGGGACTCGGCCGTTTTTACTCGTATTTTACAATAATTCATCTCTCTTGGCAACTTACTAACGCACTGACCGCAAAAATATAACAATTATTCAGTTAATTAAATTAGCAATAATTACAAACAAACAGCTGTCAAACGGTAAAAGCTTTTCGCACCAGAGAATGTCGTGACTGTATTTATTAGACTATGGTAATACTGGTAAGTCGGATCATAGTGCCAGGTTCTTTGTAAATGTGACTCGATTTTGTAATCATTGAACCAACATCACATACCCTCTCAACCTGTGAGTTTACAACTCGTTGCTTCCTCTCCTTCTTGGGTGCTTTGCTTTCTTTGTCAGGCATGTACGACATCTGTTCAAAAAATTCCGGAACATTCGTAATTTCACGCCAACAGTGTGTTGGAGTGAAATACGGTTGACATCCCTGCATACGCCAGTGTTTTTTGAGTAACTGCCGAATTTTCATTGTTTTATGTTTGTTAGTTATTGCTCCGTGCTGTATTTAGTGTCGCAAAGTTCGCGAATTTCGAGATGGCAGGGGTAGAGGAACAACGCGTGAGAACTACATTTTGCGCGAAGCTTAAGAAAACCATTATAGACACACCAAAGAATGCAGGAAGCGTACGGTGACGAGTGCTTAAGCAGTACTCGGTGGTACGAATGGTTCCAACGGTTTAAAAATGGCCGGACGGAAGTTAAAGATGACCGTCGTTCAGGACCCCCTTCGACATCTATCGACGACGTTCAAATCAGGAACGTCAACGAAATTGTGCGTGCCAATCGAAGACAGACTGTCCAATAGAGTGCAGAAGAGTGTAACATTTCAGTTGGGTCACGTCTAGAAATCCTCTCAAAGCTTATCGGAATACATTGCGTTGCCGCTACGTTCGTCCCACCGCTCGCTAGTCAAGACAAAAAAAGAAACCTTCGCCTCGCAATCTGTGAAGAGCTTTTGGATCGCGCAGATGAGAACGAGATGATCCTTAAGAGAATCATAACTGGTGGTGGGTCGTGGGCCTACGGTCATGACGTTGAGACCAAGGTTCACTCTTCACAATGGGTCGGGAAAAGTTCTCCAAGGCCAAAAAAAACCTCGTCAGGTCAGGTCACATGTCAAGGCAATGCTGATTGTTTTCTTTGACTTTGAGGCATTAGTTCATCATACATTAGTGCCATAGGGTCAAACTGATAATCGATGGTACTATCGCGACGTGTTTCGACGCCTGGGAGAAAATTTGATAAGGAAACGGCCTGAAATGTGACAAGACAATTCATAGCTCTTGCATCTCGATAACGCAGCCACACATTAATCACTAATGATGCGTCACTGTTACACAAAAAAACGAAATATCTATACAGCCTCATCTTCCGTATTCTTCAGACCTGGCCCCGTGCCGGCTTTCTTTTATTTCGAAAGTTGATAATACCGTTGAAAGGACGAAGATTTGCAACGATGAACGAGATACAAAAAAATTCGCAGACGGCGCTTCGCGCGATCCAGCAAGAGGCGTACCAAGACTGCGTCCGGAAGTGGAAACGGCATTGGGAGCGGTGTATCAATTGTGGAGGAGAGTAATTCGAAGGTGACCACGGACAATAAGTGAAAGATATCCGTAGAAACATTTTGTGGACAAAGTTCAGGAATTTTTCGAACAGACATCGTATACAGGGTGTTACAAAAAGGTACGGCCAAACTTTCAGGAAACATTCCTCACACACAAATAAAGAAAAGACGTTATGTGGACATGTGTCCGGAAACGCTTAATTTCCATGTTAGAGCTCATTTTAGTTTCGTCCACCTACGCTCAATGGAGCACGTTATCATGATTTCATACGGGATACTCTACCTGTGCTGCTAGAACATGTGCCTTTACAAGTACGACACAACATGTGGTTCATGCACGATGGAGCTCCTGCACATTTCAGTCGAAGTGTTCGTACGCTTCTCAACAACAGATTCGCTGACCGATGGATTGGTACAGGCAGACCAATTCCATGGCCTCCACGCTCTCCTGACCTCAACCCTCTTGACTTTCAATTATGGGGGGGATTTGAAAGCTCTTGTCTATGCAAACCCGCTACCAAATGTAGAGACTCTTCGTGCTCGTATTGTGGACGGCTGTGATACAATACGCCATTCTCCAGGGCTGCATCAGCACATCAGGGATTCCGTGCGACGGAGGGTGGATGCATGTATCCTCGCTAACGGAGGACATTTTGAACATTTCCTGTCACAAAGTGTTCGAAGTCACGCTGGTACGTTCTATTGCTGCATGTTCCCATTCCATGATTAATGTGATTTGAAGAGAAGTAATAAAATGAGCTCTAACATGGAAAGTAAGTGTTTCCGGACACATGTCCACATAACATATTTTCTTTCTTTGTGTGTGAGGAATGTTTCCTGAAAGTTTGGCCGTACCGTTTTGTAACACCCTGTATATGGATTTTAATTATATTTATTGTCACAAAATTAAAATACGATGTTTGCTAGTCTATAAAACATTAACTAACGCGTCTACCTACTGGAATTTTGTCATCAAAGAAGTCATTGAGACCAGAATGTATAGCAACAACTTTAAGTCAGGACCGCGACTATACCCTTCACAGTGCGTGGAAACGGGCGTTCGGGTGCTGATTAGCTGAGTCATGTACCCTGCAAGGGAACACACACCACTGTTAATGTTCCTCTATCACACACATCGACCTAAACTCAGATGGATTATGGAATTTCTGTGATTTTGTGACATCTGCAAGACATAATTCGACCAAATACATACGATGCGTACTATTACTTTTAATTGATTTATTTGCATTCCTCCTAGGACGTGCTTTCCATCGTTTTATAACAGAGTAAACCCCCGAGGTCGTGTGTAAAATATAGAGTGTGTTTGTGTTGTGTCGGCCGCTGTGGCCGAGCGGTTCTAGGCGCTTCAGTCCGGAACCGCGCTGCTGCGGTCGCAGCTTCGAATCCTGCCTCGGGCATGGGTGTGTGTGATGTCCTTAGGTTAGTTAGGTTTAAGTAGTTCTAAGTTTAGGGGAGTGACGATCTCAGATGTTAAGTCCCATAGTGCTTAGAGCCATTTGAACCATTTTGTTTTTGTTGTTGGCTAAAATCACACCTGCTAGTGATGAAAATGACCCTGCCATTGACAGCCTACAACTAGGGATTTCCATAAAGCGAAGGATTGTGTTGTGGTTATGCTTCAGTTTAGTTTACCATATCAAACCGATCATTCCTATAAGGATGTTACTAGAATAAGTCACAGCTTGACACTGTAAACTATTTACTCTCAAAAAACATGTTGAGTGGAAAAAAAGTTGTATAAATATGAAGTGCACGATGTTGGATTCTACTCTAAATGCAATTTCGAGATTGGTAGAACGTATGTTTGACTTTCCTTAGACAGCCCCCCCCCCCCCCCCCAATTATTAGACGGACACAAAACAGGCTGATTTCGATTAGCGGAGAGAAACTAAAGACCTACGTCCTCACTGGCACTTTCCAGAAAAACTGAGTAGACAAACAAAAGGATCTAAACACATTTACTGTGAGTGTCTCTCTATCTGCCAAACCGGAGTGCGTATGGTCACATGTTGAGGTACAGACAGCAGTTGTATTGCGCCAATGATCTGCTCGTTGGCCTCTGTGCAGGTGACGTATGTGGTGCAGTTCTCTGCCTACACAGTAGGGCTGTTGATAATACATTAATTTATCGCTGTTTCTACCAAAACTCTTCACTGTGTCCCAGCAAGCGGTTTTCATAACGACCTGATCATTAATCGGGTTGGAGTTAACATTTTTGTGGTGGCAAACGATTCTGTAGCGCTTATAGGAGATCGGGAACCCTGCCCTTCTCACTCTTATGCAACCTCACATTAGATGTCAAAGTCGGCAACTTATGCCTTTTTGTAAGTAAATGAGCAGCCATACTCGATTTATCAGTGGCATGTTTTCTGTGCACGACACGTGTTGCCCAAACCTAATTTTGAGCCTGCCTCCAGTTTGGCCACTAGCCAAAATCTAGATTTGCTTAATCAAACCTGAAAGGAAAGGATCACTGATTGTTGTGCTCCGTCATTTTGACATTCATATACCCGTCCTTGAGTGCATCCACAATCTTAATGGAAGGCAACTTGAACTTTGAAACTTCCTGGCGGATTAAAACTGTGTGTCGAACTGAGACTCGAACTCGGGACCTCTGCACTTCACGCTCATGTACTCGACCGACTTTTTTTTTATTTGTTAACCACTTTTTTCTCTACAATGTCCAAATTTTGACAAATAGTGGCTAATTAGAAATTAATTAAGTAAAGGAAATGAATAAAATTGAAGCTGTCCAAATGAAAATGACAGGACGGCATCGCGCATAGTACAAAGACAAAAGAAGCATGCTCCTCTAGCAACGAAATAAAATTCAAGTCGGGGGCGACACCTGATCACCGCCCGACGGTCGATAGAGCAAATAGAGCCATCTATCGACCCGTTCTCCAGACGGTGGCGTAAAACTGGGTCGTCTTCTCGAAGATAACTGACGTTCCGTTAAGTGTGATCCATGTCTGTCTCGGCTTACTTCGTCTATCTCATTTCTCACCCGTCACACCCCATCTGGCCGGCGGGTCGGTAAATGTAAGTCGCAGGTAACTAGCGAAGTCTTGCCTATATTTCTTATGCTGTTGCAGCTTCGCGTGCCCATCCAAGAGAAAATGCCAAAAATCCATTTTGTCCTTTTCCGATTCGTTGTAGACGTAGCCTACAACCATTCCCCGTACCGATGTCACCGCGTTTGTTTTATGTACCGGAAAATAAAATTCTTGCGGGAAAAGGAGTGAGTCCGATGAAGTTGTGTGTGGGGGGCGGTGCGTAACAGGAACGCCAATATCTGTCGTGCCGAGTGCCGCACAGCAGCCGCCCCACTACATGCTAAACGATGTTCATCAGCGTCCACTGTTGCACAGCTCAAACATAGTGGAGTGCCTGCCAAACGAATCGCATGTCGCCGTTGGTTCGTTGCGAACTTCCTATTGACCACCAGATACCATGTTGAGCGTACCGACCGAGGTATCCGAGGACGACTCAGGAGACGTCCTCACAGCTTTAATTCCGCCAGTACCTCGCCCCCTACATCCCAAACATCACAGAAGCTGGAAGGTAGGTGACGAGTTGCTGGCGGAATTAAAGCTGTGAGGACGTCTCCTGAGTCGTCCTCGGATAGCTTTTTTCTTTTTTTTGCCGCTTTTTTAATTCCACAAAAACAGTAACAAAAATGGCTAGCTTACAATGAAATGACATAAATAAGGTGCACAGATAATTGCAGTCATAAATTACAGCATTCAAAGAATGAGTCTTTATCAATAGCACAATTTAGCACCTCCACTGTCACCTTCAGCTGGTGGCAGTTCAGCATGCACGTTTTCTTCTTCTGCAGCCTGCGGTTCCTCATCATCACTTCCCAGACCCGAATTAATCAGTCAGTAAATCCTTGGTGTGTGTTCCTTCCAGCGTCAGAAGAGCAGTCCCGAACAGCGACTTCGCAAAGTCCTTTATTTTTGTCAGTTCCAGCCTTCTAAACGCATCCTTAGGGAGTTCAAGATCTTCCTTTATAACAGACGCCAGACGTTACCGCCATATTCTTGTATTCTGCTATACTACTGATTTATTTTTCCTGTGTGACTTGCAGGTGCGGTTAGGATCGGGAACGTGACACAACCCATCTTCTCTCCACGAGGAATCCAGTTCCTAACCTATACCCATTCTGTTGAAGACAATTCGGAGCATGTTACCATATTTATTATTGTGATTCTGATAAGTGTTTTCTCTAATTCATTTTCCATATACATCTTGTATTCAATATGTTCATCGCCCCAATATTGTTAAAAATGTAACTTGTATATTTGCCCGTTAACCAAATCACTGCGTTATTTTTTGTCTGAGGGTAGTAACTTTCTTCTGGTTTGAAAAAAATGTTAGTCGGTACATTGTTTGCTGAAGTTGTTGTTATTTGAGCAATTTTCTCCCTGGTCCATTTCCAGTTGATAATCCGATCTCCACAAGTGTAACGATGAGGCACACTGTCAGCGAGGTTGCATTTGCTGCAGAGGTTAGTGTCACTTAAACCGACGACAAAGGACGCTCATTAGTGCTGATGATGTTACTGACTACCTTGTACCACGCTGTTCTCACATCAGACGAAAGAACATCACTACTGATGTTGTTCCAGACCACATTCCATGCTATTCCAGCATATTTAGTTTCTATGTTATTTTTCCTTTCATGTTTCCGTCTTTCAGCTAAAATCGCCTTCGCTGTTACGTTTTTGGAGTTTAAAAGCTTTGTGCTGAGATAGCTTAGTTCAAGATAATACCCCCTAATGTGTTTTACTTTAAAACTTATTTTTTGTATATTTATCGGCGGCTCTACACTTTCTGGCCTGACAATGTCGTATAGTTTTTCAGTAATGCACTCTGGATCGTTACACATTATGCTCCATGTTCGTTTGACATACTACGCCATCGCTTTAGACTTGATGTCGGTTAGACCCATTCCTGCATTGTTTGGATCCGAAACTGCTGTCTTCACAGGCACTCGAAACAATTCCCCTTTCCACAAAAACTTTGCTAAGGTGCACATGATCGTCTTCGCCACCATTGATGGAATGGGGAGAACCTATGCTATGTAGTAGGCATTGGATAAAATATACGTGTTGATAAACAGTATTCTCTGGAAGTGGTCTATGCTACGTTGACAATTTTCAGTCAAAGCTCCTTTGATTTTTCTTGCCACCTCCCGCCAAGTTATTGCTACCATTTTCAAAAGGTAAGTTTTGAATGCTATTCCAAGAGCTTTGTGTTCATTGACATGGTTCGCCCACTCAATGCGCAAGTTAGCAAGCCGCTTTATATTTAGAAATTTACTTTTGTTTTCATTTACCCTCGCACCTGATGCGGAACAGTATTTTGCATGTACCGTCTCTAGTTGTGTCACATCTGCTTGGTCTCTGATGTTTACGCCTTCATCGTCCGCGTAAGCACCTACCACGGTCTTTGTTCCTTGAATGGTAATGCCTGTCAGCCTGTGCTGTAGCTGTCTCAAGAAAGGTTCCAGCGATATAACGAACAGGAGCATGGATAAGGGACTTCCTTGGGTAACACCCCTTTTTATTTCTTTGTCAGTTGACAGTTAACAGAGATTTGTGCAGTTAACACCCATTGCCATGTTCTTGATGATGTCGATGGCTTTTGGCAGGAAGTCCGTTCGGCGCATTGTCTCTATCAGGTATTTGTGATTAATTTGATCAAATGCCTTATGAAAGTCTATGAAAAGCAGTCCACATTTTATGTTACTTGCCTGCGTTAGCGCAATGACATCGCGATACAAAGCCGCAGTTTGTACAATCGTCCTAAAAGCACAGGTCTGCTATTGGCCTATGATGTCAGCAGTACATGGCGTAAAGCGCTAGTTCATTACTCGAGCTATAATTTTATAAACCGAATTTAAAAGCCACATCGGCCGTAGGTTGTTTATTTTCTTGCAGCATATGTTCTTCGGGATCAACACGATTTTGCATTAACTTAAAGTTGTTGCTGCACATTCTGGTCTCAATGACTTCATTGACAATTTCGGTGAACTTTTCTCCTATTGGGGTCCAAAAACGTTTATAGAACTCAATGGACAGTCTGTCAGGTCCTGGAGATTTCCTAGCGGGGGAGCTGCACACGATTTCTAATACATCTTCCTTGGTGATGTCCGAAGAAATGTTGTTATCATCATCTAGCGATATTCGTGGAAAGAATGTTCCAAAGAGCTCATCGTTTTCTGCTTCGCTTGTTTTCCATGACGCATACATACGTTCATAGTATGCTGAGATCTCTTTAATTATTTTCTTCTGGGTGGTGATTATTGTTCCATCATTGATTTGGAGATCATTCATGAAACTTCTTCTTCTATTCTTGGCGTGTCTGACAAGGTGGTACAATGCAGCAGTCTCATCTTCAGTGACTGACTTTGCTTTGGATTTAATTTTAAGTCCCTCCAGTTCCTTACGTTTCAGACTTATTAATTTTGATTTTATTTGCTTGATGTCGTTTAATCTTGTAGGAATTGCATCTGTCTGATCGTAGAGGTCCCTGAGCACGCTGTAGCAGAATTCTACAGTCTGTTTCCTTTCTCTGGCCATATCTATACTACAAGATATTAAAACTTTCCTTAGCTTCGGTTTCGCTCGTTGGGTCCACCATTCTGTCACACCTGGAAAGTTGTTCAGTGAACGGAGACACATTTCCCAAGCTCTGGTTAGGGCATCTTCTAATTCTTCTGATAATAACGATATACTCGTATTTAGGTTACACTGCCTTCTTACTCTTCGGGTAGGTTGTGGTGTTAAATTTACGCAGGTCAACAACGCACTGTGATCGGAAAAACTACCGGGAAGTGTTTCTGTTTTCAGTACTTTATCTGCTAAGTTTCCCGATACGTAACTTCTGTCAATTCTACTACAGGAACTCACAACAATATGAGTGAAGTTCACCATTGTTGGGTATTTTATTTCCCACGCATCTTTTAATTTTAAATCAACAACAAGACCCCTCAAGTCAGTTGGGTAATTGAAGTTGGGGATTTGATCCTTTCGACTCAACACACAATTAAAATCTTCCCCGATTATAAGTTAAAGGGGGTTAAAAAATGTGGCTCTTGCAGCTCTGCCAGAAGGTGCATATAAACTGACAATAGTAACTCCTGCTACATTTATTCCAATACCTCGCCCCGATTCTAATTTATCAACGTTATGTATGGGAATGCCTTCTCTAAATAAAATGGCCGTGCCAACACTCGTTTCAGCGGAAATATTGTAAAAATCAACGTAATTGGAAAATTTTAATTATGGGAATGCCACTTCCTGTAGTAAAGCAATTTCCGTCGCTGACTTATACAGAAATTGCTTCAGAAAGTATAGCTCAATCGGTCGAGGACATGCCCGCGAAAGGCAGAGGTCCCGAGTTCGAGTCTCACTCCGATACACATTTCTAATCTGGCAGGAAGTTTCATATCAGTGCACACTCCGCTGCAGAGTGAAAATTTCATTCTGGAAAATTGAGCTCAATGAATCAGTGCCAAGTCGAATAAGTGCATGCATAAGGACCGAAGGTAGACCAGCGCAGTATTGGCTTTCTCAATTTGTGAAGCTCTTTCCCTTGATCATACCGTCCAATTTTTCCGAAATTTTGATCATTTGTTTGTGTGTGCATGTACATCACACTTACCGATTTCAATCCCATCCGGATAATTCCTTCGTGGTGTGTAGATTTTTACTTTTAGACTGTATTTCCGCAAAGCGTTTGACACAGTGCCTCACTGCAGACCACTGACGCTGGTCCGAACATACGGAATGTGTTCCGAGATGTATGGGTGGCCTGAAGACTTCTTAAGTAATTGAACCGAGTGTGGTCTCCTGGACGGCAAATGTTCGCCAGAGACGAGCGTATCGTAAGGAGTGCCCCAGGAAAGTGTGACGGGACCGCTCTTGTTCTGTATACACGTAAACGATCTGGTGAATAAGGTGAACAGGAATCTGCGACTGTCTGCTGATGACACAGTAGTATAGGGGAAAGTGTCGCTGTTGAGTCACTGAAAACGTCGGGTAGACCGTTCGCCGGCAAGTCTTTCGATTTGACGCCACTTTGGCGACTTGCGTGTCGATGGGGATGAAATGATGATGATTAGGACAACACAACACCCAGTCCCTGAGCGGAGAAAATCTCCGACCCAGCCGGGAATCGAACCCGGGCCCTTAGGATTGACATTCTGTCGCGCTGACTACTCAGCTACGGGGGGCGGACTGTTAAGTGACTGTAAGAGGGCAGAGGACGACGTGTACAGAATTTCTATTTGATGTGATGACTTTTAGCTCGCTCGAAATGTAGAAAACTGAATTTAATACAGATGAGTTGGAAAAACTGTCTTGTAATGTTCGAATGAAGTAATAGTGGTCTGCTTCTTGACACAGTTATGTCGGTTAAATGCCTAAGTGTAACGTTGCAAAGTGACATGAAATGGAACAAAGGCATAATGTCGGTACTACGGAAGGCGAAAATGCCTGATTTAGGATTATTACGAGAATTTCCAAATCATAAAAGAAGGTTGTATACCTGGAAGAATCCTGGAGATACTAATAGGTATCAGATAGATTATATAATGGTAAGACAGCGATTTAGGAATCAGGTTTTAAATTGTAAGACATTTCCAGAGGCAGATGTGGATTCTGACCACAATCTATTGGTTATGAACTGCAGATTGAAACTGAAGTAACTGCAAAAAGGTGGGAATTTAAGGAGATGGGACCTGGATAAACTGAAAGAACAAGAGGTAGTAGAGAGTTTCAGGGAGAGCATAAGGGAACAATTGACAGGAATGGGGGAAAGAAATACAGTAGAAGAAGAATAGGTAGCTCTGAGGGATGAAGTAGTGAAGGCAGCAGAGGATCAAGTAGGTAAAAAGATGAGGGCTAATAGAAATCCTTGGGTAACAGAAGAAATATTGAATTTAATTGATGAAAGGAGAAAATATAAAAATGCAGTAAATGAAGCAGGCAAAAGGGAATACAAACGTCTCAAAAATGAGATCGACAGAAAGTGCAAAATGGCCAAGCAGGGATGGCTAGAGGACAAATGTAAGGATGTAGAGGCTTGTCTCACTAGGGATAAGATAGATACTGCCTACAGGAAAATTAAAGAGACCTTTGGAGAGAAGAGAACCACTTGTATGAATATCAAGAGCTCAGATGGCAACCCAGTTCTAAGCAAAGAAGGGAAGGCAGAAAGGTGGAAGGAGTATATAGAGGGTTTATACTAGGGCGATGTACTTGAGGACAGTATTATGGAAATGGAAGAGGATGTAGATGAAGATGAAATGGGAGATAAGATACTGCGTGAAGAGTTTGACAGAGCACTGAAAGACCTGAGTCGAAACAAGGCCCCGGGACTAGACAGCATTCCATTAGAACTACTGATGGCCTTGGGAGAGCCAGTCGTGACAAAACTCTACCATCTGGTGAGCAAGATGTATGAAACAGGCGAAATGCCCTCAGACTTCAAGAAGAATGTAATAATTCCAATCCCAAAGAAAGCAGGTGTTGATAGGTGTGAAAATTACCGAACTGTCAGTTTAATAAGTCACAGCTGCAAAATACTAACGCGAATTCTTTACAGACGAATGGAAAAACTAGTAGAAGCGGACCTCGGGGAAGATCAGTTTGGATTCCGTAGAAATGTTGGAACACGTGAGGCAATACTAACCTTACGACTTATCTTAGAAGAAAGATTAAGAAAAGGCAAACCTACGTTTCTAGCATTTGTAGACTTAGAGAAAGCTTTTGACAACGTTAACTGGAATACTCTCTTTCAAATTCTGAAGGTGGCAGGGGTAAAATACAGGGAGCGAAAGGCTATTTACAATTTGTACAGAAAGCAGATGGCAGTTATAAGAGTCGAGGAGCATGAAAGGGAAGCAGTGGTTGGGAAAGGAGTGAGACAGGGTTGTAGCCTCTCCCCGATGTTATTCAATCTGTATATTGAGCAAGCAGTAAAGGAAACAAAAGAAAAATTCGGAGTAGGTATTAAAATTCATGGAGAAGAAGTAAAAACTTTGAGGTTCGCCGATGACATTGTAATTCTGTCAGAGACGGCAAAGGACTTGGAAGAGCAGTTGAACGGAATGGACAGTGTCTTGAAAGGAGGATATAAGATGAACATCAACAAAAGCAAAACGAGGATAATGGAATGTAGTCAAATTAAATCGGGTGATGCTGAGGGGATTAGATTAGGAAATGAGACACTTAAAGTAGTAAAGGAGTTCTGCTATTTAGGAAGTAAAATAACTGATGATGGTCGAAGTAGAGACGACATCAAATGTAGACTGGCAATGGCAAGGAAATCGTTTCTAAAGAAGCGAAATTTGTTAACATCGAGTATAGATTTAAGTGTCAGGAAGTCGTTTCTGAAAGTATTTGTATGGAGTGTAGCCATGTACGGAAGTGAAACATGGACGGTAAATACTTTGGACAAGAAGAGAATAGAAGCTTTCGAAATGTGGTGCTACAGAAGAATGCTGAAGATAAGGTGGGTAGATCACGTAACTAATGAGGAGGTATTGGATTGGGGAGAAGAGAAGTTTGTGGCACAACTTGACTAGAAGAAGGGATCGGTTGGTAGGACATGTTTTGAGGCATCAAGGGATCACAAATTTAGCATTGGAGGGCAGCGTGGAGGGTAAAAATCGTAGAGGGAGACCAAGAGATGAATACACTAAGCAGATTCAGAAGGATGTAGGTTGCAGTAGGTACTGGGAGATGAAGAAGCTTGCACAGGATAGAGTAGCATGGAGAGCTGCATCAAACCAGTCTCAGGACTGAAGACAACAACAACAACAACGAGAATTTCCAGAAAGTGTAGCCCATCTGTAGAGGAGATGGCTTGTAGAGTTCCAGAGTGTCCCGGTCTTGAGTTCTGATCGACTGTTTGGGATCCCCGCCAGCTCGGATTAAAGGAAGACATCGAAGTAATTTAGAGGCGTGCTGCTAGATTTGATACGGCATTTCCAGTCAAGTTGGTCTCGTGTTTACTTCGAGAGTACTTACTCTGTCCATCGTCCGACCTACCTGAAACCTGAGGGCTTCTAGTTGTTGTTAATGGCTTAGGGGAAATCCACACAAAACAGGGGCTATACGATAAACATGTAATCTCTTGCGCATATATGATTTCTTGCTTATAGGAATAGCCCGAGCAGCGTCGGGGGAACGTGGTTGAGAACTGGTTTCTCAGGAAGGGCAGGATAAGGTTACGATTGTGGATGGGGCCGTAATAAGTTAATCTCGATTGCACAACAAATACGTAAACTTTATTTAAAGAAATTAACATTTTACACAATCTCTTAAAAAAACATCATTGATTCTATGACTGCTGAAGGCCTTGTCACTAAAAAAAAAAATCCAGTTTTACTGCTGAAGGGCACGAACAGTAACCAGATACAACAAACGGCTGAAGCACTGAATTAGAAGTCAGAAGAACAATTCCAAACAGCACATATCAAGATAAATACTTCTTTTTAAAACAAACTGTAACACGGCTTATTATAAAGTGAAATTATCACTCTGCTGTAGGTCACAAACGATTTCAAAGAACAAACGGATGAAGGCCTGAATTAGAAGTCAATTCCAAAGAGCACACATCTCGACAAATACCTTGCTTTTAAAGCAAGTTTGCTTTAAAAAAACGTATTGTACCACAGCTGAATGCCTTACTATGAAAAAAGTGAAATTATTGCTCAGCTGAAGGCCGCACACAACTTCAAATAACAAACGGCTGAAGGCCTGAAGAAGTCAAGAAAACAATTCCAAATAGCACACATCAACAACAATTAGAAAGTTGCAAATAGCCTTGAAACAAACATCACAATCTAAGGAATCAGGACAAGCAATTCTCAGCAAGTGTTCCAAGGGTCGGCCTGGGAAAGTAACTCAAACATAATGTGAGACAGGCAGCCAAGAGTTGTACTCACGTAACAGGATGGCAAACTCAAACAGACTGACTAACCAATCCACCCAACGTTCGATCACTGGTACAACGATGAAATATTTTTAGACAAGGGAGAAGAGACAGACAGCACTATGTTCAAAAAATGGTTCAAATGGCTCTGAGCACTATGGGACTCAACTGCTGAGGTCATTAGTCCCCTAGAACTTAGAACTAGTTAAACCTAACTAACCTAAGTGTTGTGTCTAGACCATACAGCCTAGACACAATGCTGTAGCCGATAGGGCACGCAAGGCTAACGCAGACGGGCGTGAAGTCTGGAACATGAGAACTTATAAATGAATAAGAAGAAAAGTACGTAGATGCTTGTTACTTAACTTTTAATTAGTCCTTGGAATACATCTCTCTTGAATATTAGTAAGCTATAGGCACTGATACAAATGGCGCCTTGCTAGGTGGTCGCCATTTAACTTAGCAGAGGGCTATTCTACTGTCTATCTCTCGGCAAATGAGAGCAAGGCTTAGCACGTCCAATCGCTAGCTATGTTGTCCGTACAACTGGGGACGAGGTCTCCTCAGCCTCTCGAGACCTGCCTTGTGGTGGCGCTAGGTTTGCGATCCCACAGTGGCGACACGCGGGTCCGACATGTACTACAGGACCGCGGCCGATTTAAGTTACCACCTAGTAAGTGTGGTGTCTAGCGGTGACACCACACTAAGGACATCACAAACATCCATGCCCGAGGCAGGATTCGAACCTGCGACCGTAGCGGTCTTACGGTTCCAGACTGCAGCGCCTTTAACCGCACGGCCACTTCGGCCGGCTAACAGCACTACGTCTTCAGAAAACAGGCCGAAGGAAACACTGGAACCAAGGTAGACCTGCCCCCCCCCCCCAAAAAAAAATAAAACACAGTACAATACACGAGGCTGTCGAACTACACGCCGTGTTGGACAGCATCAACACGACGAGGGAAGGTACACTGCCGGAAAAGTCGCTAACCTCCAGGGCAGGTAACTGGGGCGCTAGCGGCCACAAGGAAAAAAAATACCGCCGGCTGCACTTCACTAATACGAATGATATTAAATTCAATGATGAATAACAAACAGAGAACGACGGCTGCAATATTTCATCGCCTCGAAAAACTTGTTTCCGCCAGGCTAAGCGGCCCCGGGAGCAACAACCAGCCGACCAAAGGCGAGATCTCAGAATAGTCGGGGTTGCATTATCGGTTAACTCTTCACTCAACTAAAACGTCCAGGGTTCGGCGTGCAACGAGGTCGCCGCCCCCGCAGCCGGCCCTCCTCGATCCGGCAGCGGCAGCACGCCGCCGGCGCTCCCGGCTTGCCCCCGCGTTGCTCGGACCTGTTCGCTGCTGCGCCCACAACCGACCTGATGTTTGCTCACAACTCCCCACTCCACACAACGCGACCCGGAAATACTAGCGGTCGCTCCAAAGATAGTACCACAGTACTCGTATCGATAAGCGCTGCTGCTGCTGCTGCTGCCACTCACGGGCAGGCAAGCCAGCAACTTAATGACGCCAGTAAATCGAATAAGAAACGAGATGTCATAACTGCAATGACAAGATGCCAAGCAATAAACAGCATGAACACGAGACGCGCACGGCTCAATGGTAACAGTGCAGTCATTATCGTAACGATTTAAGTGGCGTCCAAAAGGGCATAATCATCGCCTTTCTGGCCAAGAACGGAAGCAAATACGAAACTGTTCACGTGCCTCAAGGCTAAAATATTCCCAGCATGGCAAAATGGCTCTTTTCGAAATCAGTTCCGGGACAACTGTGGCCGTAGATGACAGGGGTGAAGGACGTTTGCGGAGATGTGTGCAGACGTAGAGACGTGGTGCTATTCAGTAACTGACCGCCCACGTGGACCAAGGGGCTACCAACAGTGTCTCCTCAACGACCTTTCAGTGAATGTTGCAGAGTATGGGCCTCTGCAGTAAGTGCCTGGTTCATGCACCCATTCTAACATTCATCGCCGACGAAGGCTTGAATCTGTGCAACAGTACCGCAACTTGACGTCCAATGAGCGGCGACAGGTGACATTTACAGATGACTCACGGTTTATGCTACTTCGGATAGATGGCCGATTGGTGTGTACAACGTCTGAAAGCAAACGCCCTACATGTGTTATGTTCTGGGGATGGGGAATATTTTCGTAACGTTTCCTGGGCGATCTCATCATTGTGGAAGGCACAATGGATCAACACAAATATGCGTCTATCACTGGGAAGCATGTCCACCCCTCAGTGCAGTACGTTTTTCCTCGGCACCACGGGATTTACCAGCAGGGCAGTATACATGCGTGGTTCGTAGAGCACCACAATGAGTTTGTCGCACTCCCTTCGACCCAACTGCCCGCATTTAAATCCAATCGAGAATCTGTGGACTACCTCGATCAGGCAGTTCACGCCATGGATCCTCAAGCGAGAAACCCATCGCGGCTGGCCCCAGGACTGGAGTCGGCATAGCCCCACATCCCTGCCGGTACCTTCCAGAACTTCATGGACAGAGTCTCTTCCTGCACATCTCACAGCTGTCCGCGGTGCGAAATGTGGTTATTCAGGCTTTTGACAGGCGATCACATTAATCTGGCTGCACAGTGAAATTCGTAAAGTAATCACTGATTCAGTTATACACTCGTGCTTAGAAATTAAGGATAATTGCACAATGTGGTGCCACACAACGTGGCACTACGCAAAACTGGCGTTAATAGTATACGCACATAGGTAACACACACGGCACAGATATGTAAGTCCACGGTATTGGTGATAAGTTGAGAAAACCGTTCCGAAACACTTGTGCTACAAAACGGCACTGTCTCCTGCGCATGTACCCCGACATCAGTATGGGATATGATCACCATGCACACGTACACAGGCCGCACAACGGGTTGGCATACTCTGGATCAGGTGGTCGAGCAGCTGCTGGGGTATAGCCTCCCATTCTTGCACCAGTCCCTGTCGGAGCTCCTGAAGTGTCGTAGGGGTTTGAAGACGTGCAGCGATACGTGGACCGAGAGCATCCCAGACGTGCTCGATGGGGTTTAGGTCTGGAGAACAGGCAGGTAACTCCATTCGCCTGATTTCTTCTGTTTGAAACTACTCCTCCACGATGGCAGTTTGGGGCGGTGTGTTATCATCCATCAGGAGGAAGGTGGGACCCACTGCTCCTCTGAAAAGGTGGACATACTGGTGCAAAATGATGTCCGATAAACCTGACCTGTTACAGTTCCTGTGTCAAAGACATGCAGGGGTGTACGTGCACCAATCATAATTCCACCCCACACCATCATACCACGACCTCCATACAGGTCCCTTTCAAGGACATTAAGGGGGTTGGTATCTGATTCCTGGTTCATGCCAGATGAAAATCCAGGGAGAATCACTGTTCAGACCATACCTGGACTCGTCCGTGAACATAACCTGGGACCACTGTTCCAATGAGCATGTACTGTGTTCTTGACACCAGGCTTAAACGGGCTCTCCTGTGACGAGGGGTCAGTGGAATGCACCTTGCAGGTCTCCGGGCTAATAAACCATGTCTGTTCAGTCGTCTGTAGACTGTGTGTCTGGAGACAAATGTTCCAGTGGCTGCGGTAAGGTCCCGAGCAAGGCTACCTGCAGTACTCCGTGGCCGTCTGGGGGTACTGATGGTGAGATCTTGTACTGTTGTCCACTGTGGACGTTCCGTACTGTAGCGCCTGGACACGTTTCCTGTCTGCTGGAATCGTTACCATAATCTTGAGGTTACACTTTGTCGCACACGGAGGGCTCGTGCTACGACCTGCTGTGTTTGACCAGCCCCCAGTCGCCCTAGTATTCTACCCCTCATAACGTCATCAGTATGTGTTCTTTGAGCCATTCTCAACAACAGTCACCATTAGCACGTCTGAAAACGTCTGCACACTTACTCGCGGCACCATACTTTGACATGCACCAACACACCTCTGCGTATGTGATTCCAGCGCCACCGTGCGAAGACCGCAGGTCAAATCCACCGGATGGTCATACCCCGAGGTGATTTAAACCAGCAAACAGCCCACCAGAGCGTTGTTTCATCATGTATCAGCATTATCCTTAATATATGAGCATGAGTGTAGTATGTAAGTTTACAAGAACAGCACCAAAAAATCCCAACGTAACAAATCATGAAGCTAATACAGTCATACCAGTATTGTTTAAACTGCTAAATCACGTACAAAGTCATAGTAATACGGTTGTATTTCAAGTATGATATTGAAGTAATCCATCAAATCCCTGAAAACTTTGAAATTCATTAAATTCAATCAAAGTTAAAGAAAAGTGGGCGCTGTTCCGTCATTTGATGAGTAGTGACGAGACAGAACTGTTTCTTTTCTGTTACTTTTTTATTCGTTTTCAGCGACAGCCATCGACAGTCTTTCTCTCTGACGTCAGTAGCATTCTCGAGCGGCCGGCGGTTTTACGCCGCCAGTGGCCAGATATTCAATCCCCCGGTCGTGGTTCACCGCGTTGCCCACAAGAATCCCACCACTCTGTAAACTCTTTCGTAACATTAAAACCAGGCATTTCCCACCTTGGACCATGTCTATATACTAGGCTGCCCATTTGCCACGTATACCATTCAGTCGATTCCTTCTCTAGAATGTTACGTGAAAAGCCAGTAGGCGGGCTCTTATACACTCCTGGAAATTGAAATAAGAACACCGTGAATTCATTGTCCCAGGAAGGGGAAACTTTATTGACACATTCCTGGGGTCAGATACATCACATGATCACACTGACAGAACCACAGGCACATAGACACAGGCAACAGAGCATGCACAATGTCGGCACTTGTACAGTGTATATCCACCTTTCGCAGCAATGCAGGCTGCTATTCTCCCATGGAGACGATCGTAGAGATGCTGGATGTAGTCCTGTGGAACGGCTTGCCATGCCATTTCCACCTGGCGCCTCAGTTGGACCAGCGTTCGTGCTGGACGTGCAGACCGCGTGAGACGACGCTTCATCCAGTCCCAAACATGCTCAATGGGGGACAGATCCGGAGATCTTGCTGGCCAGGGTAGTTGACTTACACCTTCTAGAGCACGTTGGGTGGCACGGGATACATGCGGACGTGCATTGTCCTGTTGGAACAGCAAGTTCCCTTGCCGGTCTAGGAATGGTAGAACGATGGGTTCGATGACGGTTTGGATGTACCGTGCACTATTCAGTGTCCCCTCGACGATCACCAGTGGTGTACGGCCAGTGTAGGAGATCGCTCCCCACACCATGATGCCGGGTGTTGGCCCTGTGTGCCTCGGTCGTATGCAGTCCTGATTGTGGCGCTCACCTGCACGGCGCCAAACACGCATACGACCATCATTGGCACCAAGGCAGAAGCGACTCTCATCGCTGAAGACGACACGTCTCCATTCGTCCCTCCATTCACGCCTGTCGCGACACCACTGGAGGCGGGCTGCACGATGTTGGGGCGTGAGTGGAAGACGGCATAACGGTGTGCGGAACCGTAGCCCAGCTTCATGGAGACGGTTGCGAATGGTCCTCGCCGATACCCCAGGAGCAACAGTGTCCCTAATTTGCTGGGAAGTGGCGGTGCGGTCCCCTACGGCACTGCGTAGGATCCTACGGTCTTGGCGTGCATCCGTGCGTCGCTGCGGTCCGGTCCCAGGTCGACGGGCACGTGCACCTTCCGCCGACCACTGGCGACAACATCGATGTACTGTGGAGACCTCACGCCCCACGTGTTGAGCAATTCGGCGGTACGTCCACCCGGCCTCCCGCATGCCCACTATACGCCCTCGCTCAAAGTCCGTCAACTGCACATACGGTTGACGTCCACGCTGTCGCGGCATGCTACCAGTGTTAAAGACTGCGATGGAGCTCCGTATGCCACGGCAAACTGGCTGACACTGACGGCGGCGGTGCACAAATGCTGCGCAGCTAGCGCCATTCGACGGCCAACACCGCGGTTCCTGGTGTGTCCGCTGTGCCGTGCGTGTGATCATTGCTTGTACAGCCCTCTCGCAGTGTCCGGAGCAAGTATGGTGGGTCTGACACACCGGTGTCAATGTGTTCTTTTTTCCATTTCCAAGAGTGTATCTCTTGCCGCATACTCAGCTTAACCCCTGGTTTCTCCTTTGTCCATACATACACGGACCATCGTGCCAATAATATCAGTCTTTTCGATTTCTCCACTTAAAGTTGTCCTTAATCGTTTTTTATTCGTAATACTATACGATGTTAATATTTTAAAAAGTTAGATCATTTTTTTTTCCTGTACCGAACACGTTACATGACTTTCCATTTCTGACGTTCTAAGTCCCTTAACAGTCCACTCTGCCAAAAGGTCAAAATATTTATTTTCTTACTAAGAACTAGTAACACGCCTGAAAACTAATATTCATGTTTGAACCAGTGAAACTATACATTAAAACCAATTCCTCACATCCACATATTGTTCATCCTTTCCTCATAATCTCACTTGTCATAACTGACTGTAATCGCCTTACGATCTCAACTAAATAGTACAGTAAAATCAACACAAACAGGATTTATACTAACATTATTTTACAGCATGTATCTCTGTATACTACACGTAAGATCTCTTTCAGACCTGTATACGTACGTCGTAAATAGGTTCACTTATTGACTTTTACTATAACTGGGGCTCCTACCCCACTCTATAGTTAGCTAACACTACATCTAATTACTCACAGAGGATTCAATTAATACTAAGTAAAAAAATATCATTCTTTAAATTAAAGTATTTCATGATCCTTTTAGTCTTATTCCTTTGTCCATGCTATTGTCTTTTTTTGTTTATCTTGACACTATACGCCGGTATAGGGAGTAAATATTCCGCTCTGATCATATAAATTCGTTACTTATGGTTCCTTAGATTACATTTAATGTCCGTCTATTATTTAGTTATTTCTGGACGTCGGTAGTGGCACTAAAATTCCACTCCACGTACTTCCAAGTTCTACTTTATGTATAATACTCGTTTTATTCTTAACGATAATAGGATCATTGTAGCTCCAAAGACATTCCTCATGACATATAGGCAGTTCATTTCTTTACAATATCGCTGTTAATATATAAAAAAACTGGTATTAAAGACGTATACAGCGATTGATTATTAAATAACTCCACATTAATAATTGCAATACTAAAATGTAGACTTTCACGGCCGGAAATATCATGTCAATTATAATTATCCGGGCTGTTATGGCGTGGTCGGTTGATGAATTTGGTCTCAATTCCCAAATTCATCAACCGACCACGGCTTAACAGCCCGGATAATTATAATGGACATAATAATTGCAATATTCATTCATTTAATAAACAGATCAATTAAAGCGAATACTACTTATGTAAGTCAGTTCCCACAAAGCACCTGCGATAATGTTTATATAGACACTTAAGCTCATTTACGTCAGACCAGCCACTGTTTTATCACTATTAGACCTCCTCCGTTGCAGTTAAAACAACTGAACATCAGTCACCTCTCTCGCTTAATATATATCTATATTTTTGTAATTGCAGTTCTTTCATTTAACAATGAAGAAATAAATGAGTAAATAAGCCGACTTTGTCTCCTTTTAACAAAACAATTAGCATCAGCATCATATTACTCTTTAATATAATTTAACATAAAACATCTTCCGTTTATGCCAATAGCAATAAGGTAAACCCGTGTAGTTTAGAGTATTATATTACCAGAAATTCTGTTTCAACAATGAAATATTCATTCAACATTAGGTTTTATCCACGTAATTCTTTATTCAACACCGTAACGGTTTCATGTCTGTGAAGGATAAGCTTAACAATAATCTCATAGCCTGTTGTAAGTAGCGTGAATAAAAGGACGCTATGTGCAAGAAGCATGAAGCGCCCTTTGAATGTATCCTGATAGCTAAAAGAGCCACGCGCACTTTGAATAAGAAAATGCTATTTGACACTGAAATCAATATAAAAGATAGAGTCGCCACCAACTCTAGCCACACGACAAAGAAGAGGTAGCACTGAGTCGGAAAATTACTTAATTTATTAATAAGAAAAACTCACAAAAGAACATTCATTGTAAAGTCATTGATAAAGAATGGGATGTAGTTATTAATATGATCCAGGCATTCTTCCCGTGAATCAAATATTGAGTAAAGTAAAGAGGGCGTGAACACCATGCGTAAGTGCAGCCTGCAGCAAGATTCGTGAAAACACGATCTATTCCAGAGCATTTGTTTCAGATAAAAAAAAAGGGACACTAATCACTACACCTGTGCACATGGTAACGCTATAGGTGGGCCAACAAGGAAAACTACAAGGTAAATGGCGAAGGTAACGGCGACGTAACATCGGTACACAAGATAAGATTGAAGGCAAAATTATTTATTCCTTAAAACATTGATGTAGTGCATCTATAGACTGCTGTTGCATGCTAACTATGTACAATTGCTTGTGAAATACTATACGTTTCATAGCAGACTCGCGTGCCCACTCGATCCGCGGAGACAATTTCTATGGACCGTGGCCAAATGTTAATCACATGAGACAAAGAAAATTCACAAATACACAAAAATTACCAAGATCCGGAAAAGATTAGAAGCATACACACACAGTTGTAGGCACATAAACATTCACACTGAACCGAGGGCACTTCAACATATGCAACTCCTTTGTGCTGCGTTCCTCTCACGGATCAAAGTCAAGACTGCATTGGGAATCAAACTGAAAGTCTCCAAAAGTCTTGCATTCCCTGCTGCAACCCAGCAAATAAATCTTTATAAGACGAAATTCGAGACCAAAAGCTAAAAGCTCCCCTCTCTATGTGACAACGCGCCACGCGGTCAGTCCAACTCAACCTTCTTCGACTGGAGCACAGCTGTGTACGCTTCCCGTACCGGCGGCAGACTGCCTCCCGCTTCTCCAGCCTCTTCCACGCTCCGCGTGGACCGGAAAACCCCAGGATGCCATTTCCGCCACCAATCAAACGCAGGTGGATTTCTCACAAGTAGCGGAAACCTCTTTGCCGACTTGACCACTACGAGAGTAATCTCATAGCCTGTCGTTGAATCAGCGATTATATTTAACACTTAGGTCTTCCAGCTACAGCTACACCACCTAGAGACAAGGCTAAAAAACTGTACTGTGACGTCATATATTTTTGTAATTGCAGTTCTTTCATTTAACAATGAAGAAATAAATGAGTAAATAAGCCGATTTTGTCTCCTTTTAACAAAACAATTAGCATCAGTATCATATTACTCTTTAATATAATTTAACATAAAACATCTTCCGTTTATGCCAATAGCAATAAGGTAAACCCGTGTAGTTTAGAGTATTATATAACCAGAAATTCTGTTTCAACAATGAAATATTCATTCAACATTAGGTTTTATCCACGTAATTCTTTATTCAACACCGTAACGGTTTCAAGTCTGTGAACGATAAGCTTAACAATAATCTCATAGCCTGTCGTTGAATCAGCGACCAAAGACATTCCTCATGACATATAGGCAGTTCATTTCTTTACAATATCGCTGTTAATATATAAAAAAACTGGTATTAAAGACTTATACAGCGATTGATTATTAAATAACTCCACATTAATAATTGCAATACTAAAATGTAGACTTTCACGGCCCGAAATATCATGTCAATTATAATTATCCGGGCTGTTACAGCGTGGTCGGTTGATGAATTTGGTCTCAATTCCCAAATTCATCAACCGACCACGGCTTAGCAGCCCGTATAATTATAATGGACATAGTAATTGCAATATTCATTCATTTAATAAACAGCTCAATTAAAGCGAATACTACTTATGTAAGTCAGTTCCCACAAAGCACCTGCGATAATGTTTATATAGACGCTTAAGCTCATTTACGTCAGACCAGCCACTGTTTTATCACTATTAAGGTACGTTTACACTGGGATACATGTATCGCGACATGTATGAGCGACATGTCAATTTGACATGTCGCGATACACCACCTCATACAAAAATTCACGGAACTTGTATGCGGACCCTCGAGCTCATACATGTCGCGTATACATTTTGTATATCGCTTTTTGGCCATATACGCGACATGTATGAGCGACATTTGAAGAACTCGCGCATGCGCAGTACTATCATTTCCTGTCGTCTTGTCGACTGCCGCTTATTTCGACGATTAGCGCATGCGTAGTACCAGGCTCTTTGGCGGCTGTTTGAGTTTTGAAGGCGCCGACTGTCGTTTCGACGTTAATGTATCTGCATAGAATATCAAAAAGTGCCATATGCAACATTATTCTTCGTGTTTGCCATTGTGCAAGTTTTATCCCAAGAAGTGAAGGTAAAAGTTTTATATATATCAGAGTATGTAATACATTATATAATTTTTTCATGCATCTGGCACGTATATCAATGTTTTGCTGTTATTCCGGCTGCCTCGCGTGATAATGTTGACAACGGATGCCAACAATCGTGTTTGAGACGTTGGCATTAGCAATCGCGCGACAATGCAAATGTTTTGTCATGAAATCTTCGTTTTACGAGGAATCCCCAGTGGCTAAAAAACGGAGTGTTACTGCCAACTGATCCTCTGGTGGAATCGCTTCCCGAAAGTTTGTGTTGGTTTTGGACACAAGAGGAGCCACAAGTGATAACAAACCGCGGAAATCCTCCATACTCATCCTAACATAATTTCTAAAATATGCGCCATCCTCTAGCGTTAATTCGCGAGAAACTCTCTGTGCCACCATCTACGCTTCCTCCGCCTTTTCTTCCTATCATCTTCCAAAAGAGCAAGTGTATCAGCACATAAAAATGTGAAAACTTCCAAATCGTCGTCGGAAGCTATCGCACAGTGATACATATCAACCAGTGTAAACGCACGCTCATACATGTATGAGGTTGATACTTGTCAACTCATACAAGTCGCGATACATGTCGCAAAGTCGCATATACATGTATCTCATACATGTGCCGATACAAATCGCAGTGTAAACGCACCTTAAGACCTCCTCCGTTGCAGTTAAAACAACTGAACATCAGTCACCTCTCTCGCTTAATATATATCTATATTTTTGTAATTGCAGTTCTTTCATTTAACAATGAAGAAATAAATGAGTAAATAAGCCGACTTTGTCTCCTTTTAACAAAACAATTAGCATCAGCATCATATTACTCTTTAATATAATTTAACATAAAACATCTTCCGTTTATGCCAATAGCAATAAGGTAAACCCGTGTAGTTTAGAGTATTATATTACCAGAAATTCTGTTTCAACAATGAAATATTCATTCAACATTAGGTTTTATCCACGTAATTCTTTATTCAACACCGTAACGGTTTCATGTCTGTGAAGGATAAGCTTAACAATAATCTCATAGCCTGTCGTTGAATCAGCGATTATATTTAACACTTAGGTCTTCCAGCTACAGCTACACCACCTAGAGACAAGGCTAAAAAACTGTACTGTGACGTCATAGCCAAGCGGTGATCGTAATAGACAGCAGCAGACACCAAAATAATTATGGGGCTCGTAAAATGAGCGATTTTGAGTTGATGCTTGAATGCGATTAAATGATGGAGGAAATGTGGAAATGAGGCAGAAACAATTGAGAGTGCGTAACGTCGATTAATCTCGTGCATAGCATATACGACATAACTAACATATTTGTAAAGTAAGCTACTAACCACTTTGAAAAAAATGTATTACTTTCGTGCATCCGAACTGTTAGGAACATCTGAGGCATTTTTAAATGTACAAAAATTATTAAGCAGAACATTCAAACATTTCGTAGAGGTGTGTACTGCCTACGTGACTAAATGAAAGATAACCAGTTTGTTTTTAGGCATACGAGTTTCGCTCCTTTTATTTGGGAAGCATCTCCAGTGTCCTGTAATACATGTTTCTTTTTTATAATACAGGGTGATTCAAAAAGAATACCACAACTTTAAAAATGTGTATTTAATGAAAGAAACATAATATAACCTTCTGTTATACATCATTACAAAGAGTATTTAAAAAGGTTTTTTTTCACTCAAAAACAAGTTCAGAGATGTTCAATATGGCCCCCTCCAGACACTCGAGCAATATCAACCCGATACTCCAACTCGTTCCACACTCTCTGTAGCATATCAGGCGTAACAGTTTGGATAGCTGCTGTTATTTCTCGTTTCAAATCATCAATGGTGGCTGGGAGAGGTGGCCGAAACACCATATCCTTAACATACCCCCATAAGAAAAAATCGCAGGGGGTAAGATCAGGGATTCTTGGAGGCCAGTGATGAAGTGCTCTGTCACGGGCTGCCTGGCGGCCGATCCATCGCCTCGGGTAGTTGACGTTCAGGTAGTTACGGACAGATAAGTGCCAATGTGGTGGCGCTCCATCCTGCTGAAATATGAATTGTTGTGCTTCTTGTTCGAGCTGAGGGAACAGCCAATTCTCAAACATCTCCAGATACTGTAGTCCAGTTACAGTAGCACCTTCGAAGAAAAAGGGACCAAAAACTTTATTGGCTGAAATGGCACAGAAAACGTTCACCTTAGGCGAGTCACGTTCATACTGAGTTGTTTCCCGCGGATTCTCAGTGCCCCATATACAGACATTGTGACAGTTGACTTTCCCGTTAGTGTGGAAAGTTGCTTCATCACTAAACACAATCTTTGAAACGAAAGATCATCTGTTTCCATTTGAGCAAGGGTAAAATCACAGAAATCGATTCTTTTAATCTTATCAGCTGCAGACAGTGCTTGAACCAATTTCAGACGATAAGGTTTCATAACTAACCTTTTTCGTAGGACTCTCCATACGGTTGATTGTGGAATTTGCAGCTCTCTGCTAGCTCTGCGAGTCGATTTTCCCGGGCTGCGAACAAATGCTTGCTGGGTGCGTGCTACATTTTCATCACTCGTTCTCGGCCATCCAGAACTTTTCCCTTTGCACAAACACCCATCCTCTGTAAACTGTTTATACCAACGTTTAATACACCACCTATCAGGAGGTTTAACACCATACTTCGTTCGAAATGCACGCTGAACAACTGCTGTCGATTCACTTCTGCCGTACTCAATAATACAAAAAGCTTTCTGTTGAGCGGTCGCCATCTTAGCATCAACTGACGCTGACGCCTAGTCAACAGCGCCTCAAGCGAACAAATATACAACTAAATGAAACTTTATAGCTCCCTTAATTCGCCGACAGATAGTGCTTAGCTCTGCCTTTTGTCGTTGCAGAGTTTTAAATTCCTAAAGTTGTGGTATTCTTTTTGAATCACCCTGTAAATGTATTACATAGTAGCCTACTTACAGTTTGTTTGTTACTATCTTACATTTTTGTTATTTTTTTTCTTGTTTTTCAGATTAGAAACAACTTTTGTAGCACAGATATTGTGATGTTAAATTATCGTTTGATGTTGCTTAAACTTTCCAGTGATGTTAGTCCATATTAGTCCAAATGTATGGTCCTGGAGATGTGTTCATATGGTCCTCATGCTCCAGCTGGCCGATATCTGACGTTTTTTCACCCACGTTTATTAAAAAACATCACTTGCACATTTCTTTTTGTGATCTATATGTGTGTGTTTACGGAGTGCAATGTTGCCAACTGTCACTTTGTGCTTATCTTACGCCTTTAGTTCGTCTTATGCGTGTGGTTTGATGTGTTTCATTTATTTTGTGCCTGCGTGTGTGTGTGTGTGTGTGTGTGTGTGTGTGTGTGTGTGTGTGTGTGTGTGTGCGTGTGTGTGTGTGTGTGTGTGTGTGTGTGTAAGAGAGAGACGAATATGCATAGAGAGAAGGAGAAAAAACGAGAAAGAATGGAACGAGGAATATTCGTTAAATATATACTCTGGTTACGTTCCCAGATTTGTGTTTGTTGTTGTTTTTATAACTAACAAGTCAGGGAGTTATTGTTTATATTGATTTGGTCATTAATTACTTACTTTTTCATTGCAAGGGTTCTTTGTATGTGAAAGTTTTCTTATAATGCTAGGAGTTTTTTGTTGTGATCGTTCATTCTAATAATTTTCTGGTCTTGTTCCATGTTTGATGGTTCATGTCCATGTTTTAACAGGTGTTTAGCAAAGGTAGAATGGCTCTTTTCATACTCCCAACTTCTTATATATTCATTATACCTGGTTTTGAAATTCCTGCCTGTAATCCCCAGATGTACTGATTCACACTCTAACTGGTATATACCTGCTCGTGAAAGTATTTAAATTGTGTTATGAGTTCATTTGTGTTTTTCACTGTTCTGCTGTTCTTCATTTCATAATGTTGCCTTATGATTTTGTTAATCTGTTTTACAACATGGTATTATGATGCGTTCATGAAATTAAAAACAGGCCTCAGCCAGATACGGGGTTCTCAACCATGGGTTGGCTCCTGAGTGTTGGTGTTTTGGGTTCATCTGTGTGAAGTGTTGTTTTTGTTTATGTCTGATGTCTGAATAGATGTCTGATGTCTTTGAGGTTTTCTATGCATGTCTGGAAACATGCTGTTGGATCAGATTTCAGTTTTGTGATATTGTCAGAGGAGATACGATCTTTAGTTTTTTCTATGTTTTATTCTTTATTGATCAGTACTGCGCTCTTCCCTTTCTCAGTTCTTGTGACTATAATGTTGTTAGATTGCAGTGTTTCTTTTAATTTCTTAGTGATATAGTTTTCTATTTGAAGTTTCCTGTTTTTCTCTCTCTTTGACATGGTGATTATGACGATTATTGCTTTCCTCACTATTTTTCATGTTTCCCCCCCCACCCCCACCCCCACCCGCCCCCCACATTTACAGTGTTATTTTCTTCAGATTTTTTATGTAGTGGTTATATATTTTTGTAATGATGTTTTGTTTTGTTTGAGCCCTTGCTCTAATAGCCGTGTTCCTCCCTCTGTTATATCTGCATCTGTGAGGTTTATTAGTTTTGGGTGAAATTTATGGTGGTGCGTGCTGTACTTTGTTGTGTTTTCCTTTTTGGTTATTTTTGTTAGTGAGTGTCGTAATTTTTCATTTGTGTTTGTTCTGTGTATACTGCAGTGTTCTTGCTGTGATGTGTTCAGTATTTTGTATTATGTTGATCATCAATTTTGAGTTGTTGATAAATGCAGATAATTCGAGATGTACATCATATAACATTCTATTACGTATGAATTTCTGAGTATAAAACGATTTGATTTCATTTTTTAACCAAGTCTTTTAGGCAAATGATTTCGTTCTTTGTTCATTGTTCCATAGTTTTTTCTGACCCTTACGTTAATATAAATTGGAATCAAATTATTTATTTAGCAAATCTGATTGAATTTGATGTGCTGAATGCTCTTATGGAGTCTGATACTGATATCCTTCAAACTGTGGTATAAGAAATGCTACACTTTACGATACAAACACAAATCAACACACAGGATGGCTGGCTACAATAGTCTTGATGCTTTCGTCAATACTGCTGCCTCTGACGTGGTTTTTCTTCTGGTTTCTCTTTGGATGTTCCTGCTGCTGAAAATACGTAGACTGGACAGATCGTAAAAGTGCCTAGCATGACTTTAGACTCAAGTTGTGATTTTGAAAGTGGGGCTGTTATGGTTTCTCTGCCTATGGCGGTCCTTCCCAGATAACGTCGAGAGCTTCGAAATGCCTGTGACACACCTGAAAAAAGGATAGTGAAGTACATTAGTCATAACATATGAAAACCAAGTGATGCGGCAAAAAATATCATACAGTAATCTAAAACATGCATTACTAAATTACATTCAAAACAAAACTTACCACTGAATGATTAGTAACCACGAAATCCTGCCTTTTCTGTCTCATTATATCGTCCTCAGAAAACTTAAACACATGAATCTTATTTCCTGCTGTACAATTTTCGCTAATTTTTGGCACATCTACATCTAGATAGATAATCTGCAAGCCACCTTATGGTGTGTGGCGGAGGGTACCCTGTACCACTACTTGTAATTTCTTTTCCTGTTCCACTCGCAAACAGAGCGAGGGAAAAACGACTGTCTGTACGCCTCCGTATGAGCCCTACTTTCTCGTATCTAAACTTCGTGGTCCTTACGCGTAGCGTATGCTGGCGGCAGTAGAATCGTTTGACAGTCAGCTTTAAATGCCGGTTCTCTGAATTTTCTCAATAGTGTTTCTCGAGAAGAACGTCGCCTTCCCTCCAAGGCTTCCAGTTTGAGTTCCCGAAGCATTACGTGCTGTTCGAACCTACCAGTAACAAATATAGCTTCCCGCCTCTGAATAGCTTCGATGTCTTCCTTCAATCCGACCTGGCACGGATGCAAAACACTCGAGCAGTACTCAAGAACAGGTCGCACCAGCGTCCTATATGATGTCTCCTATACAGGTGAACCACTCCTTCCTCAAATTGTCGCAATAAACCGAAGTGGACCACTTACCTTCCCTGCCACAGTCCGCACATACTCGTTCCATCTCATATCGCTTTGCTACGTTACGCCCAGATATTTATACGACTGTGTCAAGCAGGACACTAGTAAAATTGTATCCGAACATTACAGGTTTCTTTTTTCTTCCTACTCAGCCGCATTAGCTTACATTTTTCGCATTTAGGGCTAGCACACCAATTGGAAATTTTGTCTAAGTCGTCTTGTATCTTCCTACAGTCACTCAACTTCGACACCTTACCGTACACTACAGCATCATCAACAAACAACGGCGTATTGCTGCCCACCCTGTCCACGGAATCATTTATGTATACAGAGAACAATATCGCTCCTATCACACCTCCCTGGGGCATTCCTGACGATACCCTTCTCTCTGATGAAGACTCACCTTCGAGGACAACATACTGGGTTCTATTACTTAAGAAGTCTTCGAGCCACTCACATATCTGTGAACTTATTCCATGTGCTCGTACCTTAGTTAACAGCCTGCCATTGGGCACCATGTCAAATATTTTCCGAAAATCTAGAGATATGGAATCTGCCCGTTGCCCTTCATTCACAGAAAAAGGCAAACTGAGTTTCGCACGAGCGACGCCTTCTCATGCAACACTTCAACCGGAGCCGCTACTTCTCAGCCAATGAAGATGAAGCTGTGTAAATATACATTATGTTCCGTTAAACTCACACAAACACAGTTTAGTAACACACAGTATGATATCTTTGCACGTAAATAACAATCTCATAATTATCACTGAGCAGAAAGAGTTTTTTATACCCAAAACGTTGTTGGCACACCACAAGACAGCTGTTGACTTTCACCCCTTCTCTCTGACGTCACGACTTCCAGTTCTCACAGTTCTTCGGCATTTCTAGATAGATGGTGTTAGCTACAGATGGCAAAAAGTTGAAAACCTGACAGCATTTCTTGCGTTACGCAATGACAGAAATGCATTTTAACCCAATTCTCATGTTCTCACAATAAATAATTATATAGAAGGTCCTAGGCTCAGCTATGCAAACAAAATTTTCAAAAAACTAACATCGTTACTACAGTTTCGTAACTGGCAGGATGGGCAAGATTAAACCCCTTATGATTTATGATGTACCCTGCAAAACAAACGAACCTCCACCTGGATTAGGACGCTAGACCCATCTTAAGCTATTCTTTTTTACCTTGTACTAATTAATACTAAAAAACCGTCGCCGTCCGAACAGGGTTTGAAGGCCAAACGGTACCGACCCACCGCCATGTCATCCTCAGGCATTAGGCGTCACCGGAGAAGAATACGGAGGGTGATGTGGTCAGCGTACCGCTCTCCCGGCCGTTGTCGGTTTACGAGATCTGAGCCGCTACTCCTCAGCCAAGCAGCTCCTCAACTGCCCTCACAAGGGATGAATGCACCCTGGTTGCCAAGAGCAGTTTGTCAGACTCGGACGGTGACCGATCCAAGTGCTAGCCAAGACCGAAAGCGCTTAACTTCGGTGATGTGACGGGAACCGGTGTTACCACAGCGACAAGGCCGCTACTCCTCTTACTAATAAATACGTCGCATGTACTAATCGTAATCTCATACTGCACTACCATACTTAACTCTTCTAAGAGACGGTAGTTCACATAATGTGGACATTCATGTCCATAGCTTAAAACTCTTTTTTCATTTTCATTAATGTTCACATGCTTATTGCCATAAAGCTTAAACCCAGTCTACAGATGTTCATCTCTATTGGAAAGCCTGCTTACTTGATAGGTGGTGAAGTCAAAACTCAATTTCTCAGTTATATACCCTT